>NC_073631.1:20624696-20927727 GCF_029407905.1 Bubalus kerabau | reverse complement strand
AAATTAATAACCTTACAATGGCCTCTAATTCTTTGAGAGAAAGAGTCCTATGCCTCTCACTTTAAATCAAAAGATAGAAATGAGTTATATTAATGAGGAAGGCATGCCAATAGCTAAGATAGGGCAAAACTAAAGTTCTCATGTTAAACAGTTACCCAAGTTGTGAATAAAAAAAGAAAAGTTCTTGAAGGAAATTAAGAGTGATACTTCAGTGAACACATGAAAACTAAGCAAACGAGCCTTAATGCTTATATGGAGAAAGATTAAGTGGTCTGGATATAAGATGAACCCAGGCACAATATTCTCTGAAGCCAAAGTTGAATCCAGAACAAAACCCTACCTCTCATTTCTTTGAAGGCTGAGAGAGGTGAGGAAGCTGCAGAAGAAAAGTTTGAAGCTAGCAGAGGTTGATTCATGAGATTTAAGGAAAGAAGCTCTTTTATAACATAAAAGTCCAATATGAAGCAGCAAGTGCTGCTATAGAAGGTGCAGCAAATTATCCAAAAGAGCTCCCTAAAATAGTGAAAGTGGCTACAGTAAAAGACAGATTTTCCGTGTACACAAATCCGCATTTTATTGGAAGAAGATGCCAACTAATACTTTCATAGCTAGACAGGAGAAGTCAATGTGTGGCTTGAAAGTTTCAAAGGACAGACTGACTCCCTTGTTAGAGGCTAATACAGCTGGTGACTTTAAGTTAAAGCCAATGTTCATTTACCATTCCAAAAAAAAAAAAAAAACTAGAGCCCTTAAGAATTATGGTAAATCTACTTAGCACATGCTCTCTAAATGGAACAATGAAGTCTGAATGACAGCACATCTACTTACAACATGGTTAACCAAATATTTTCAGTCCACTGTTGAGACCTATTGCTTAGAAGAAAAGATTCACTTCAAAGTATTACTGATCATTGACAATGCAGCTGGCTACCCAATAGATCTCAAGGAGATGTGCAAGATGAATGTTTTCATGTCTACCCACACAACATTTATCTGCAACCTTTGGATCATGAGTAATTTTGACTTTCAAGTCTTACTATTTCAGAAATGCATTTCATAAGGACATAGCTGCCATAGATATCAATGCCTTTGATGTATTTGGGCAAAGCAGATTGAAAACCTTCTGGAAGGGATTCATCATTCTAGATGCCATTAAGAACACTTGTGATTTATAGGAAGAGGTAAAAATATCAACATTAACAAGTGTTTGGAAGAAGTTGATTCCAACTTTCTTTAATGACTTGGAGGCGTTCAAGATGTTAGTAGAGGAAGTAATTGAAGTTGTGGTAGAAATAGCAATAAAGCTAGAATTAGAAGTGGAGCCCAAAGATGTTATTGAATCACTAAAATCTCACGAGGGAACTTTAGTGAATGAGGAGTTGCTTTTTATCAATGATTAAAGAAAATGGTTTCTTGAGATATAATTTATTCCTGTCTATTCCTATACTCTTTCTATGGACATTATTGAAATGAAAGCAAAGTATTTAGAATATTACATAAATTTAGTTGATAAAATGAGGTGAGATTTGAGAGGATAGACTTTAATTTTCAAAGACATTTTATGGTATCAAACAGCACTGAACGCTACAAAGAAATTATTCATGAAAGAAAAAAATCAATTAATGTGGCAAAGTTCTTTGTTGTCTTGTTTTAAGAAATAGCCACAGTCACCTCAGCTTTCAGCAACCACCATCCTGACCAGTCAGCAGCCATTGATATCACAGCAAAATACTTCACCAGCAAAATATTACAAGTTACTGAAGTTTCAGATTATTGTTATCATTATTTAAGAATAAAATATTTTTAACTAAAGTATGCCACTGCTAAGTCGCTTCAGTCATGTCTGACTCTGTGTGACCCCATAGACAGCAGCCCACCAGGCTCCCCCATCCCTGGGATTCTCCAGGCAAGAACACTGGAGTGGGTTGCCATTTCCTTCTCCAATGCATGAAAGTGAAAAGTGAAAGTAAAGTCACTCAGTCATGTCCAACTCTGAGCGACCCCATGGACTACAGGCTACCAGGCTCCTCCATCCATGAGATTTTCCATGCAAAAGTACTGGAGTGGGTTGCCATTGCCTTCTCAGAACTAAAGTATATACACTGTTTTTAAAGACAAATGCTATTAACCATAGTACAATATGACTGCAGTAGAGTTTAAACATAACTTTAGATGCGTCTAGTCAAGGCTATAGGAGAAGGCAATGACACCCCACTCCAGTACTCTTGCCTGGAAAATCTCATGGATGGAGGAGCCTGGTAGGCTGCAGTCCATGGGGTTGCTAAGAGTCGGACACGACTGAGCGACTTCACTTTCTCTTTTCACTTTCATGCATTGGAGAAGGAAATGGCAACCCACTCCAGTGTTCTTGCCTGGAGAATCCCAGGGATGGGGGAGCCTGGTGGGCTGCCGTCTATGGGGTCACACAGAGTCGACATGACTGAAGTGACTTAGCATAGTCAAGGCTATGGTTTTTTCAGTAATCATGTATGGATGTGAGAGTTGGACTATAAAGAAAACTGAGTGCCAAAGAATTCATGGTTTTGAACTGTGGTGTCGGAGAAGATTCTTGAGAGTCCCTTAGACTGCAAGGAGATCCAACCAGTCCATTCTAAAGGAAATCAGTCCTAATTATTCATTGGAAGGACTGATGTTGAAGCTGAAGTTCCAGTACTTTGGCCACCTGATGCAAAGAACTGACTCATTTGAAAAGACCCTGATACTGGGAAAGATTGAAGGTGGGAAGAGAAGAGGATAACAGAGGATGAGATGGTTGGATGGCATCACCAACTCCATGGACATGAGTTTGAGTAAACTCCAGGCGTTGTTGGTGAACAGGGAGGCCTGGCATGCTGCAGTCCATGGGGTCGCAAAGAGTCAGACACAACTTAGTGACTGAACTGAACTGAACTTACATGCACTGAGAAACCTAATATTCTGTGTAACTTGCTTCATTGCAATATTTGCTCTACTATGGGCTGGAACTGAACCCTCCACATCTCCAAGTGATGCCTGTGTACTGGAAAAGTTACTTAACTCTGTAGGCTCTGAAATAAGGATATTACTACGTATCCTATAGTGTGGTTTTGAAGATGAAGTCAGAAAACTATGAGCTGAAAGTATATGCATGATAAATTATAGTGACTATGCAATGGGGCAAATTGCACACAATACATGGTCATGACTACCACTTGCTTTTTTTTGTTAGTTTTTTATCATCATGATGTTATTAAAGCAATAAGCCAATATTTCAGCTTCCAAGTCCTAGTCCTAGATTCTCTTCCCTCCCATCATTCTTATCTTTTATTATGATTTTTTTGTTTGGTTCTCCATGTTTTTGTGATTTAATCCTACCAGTAATGCAAATGTTTACACTGCAGTGAGTTCTTACATTTTTGTTTGCAGTTTCTCAAAACTGTCCCATTTTGAGTAACGAATTATAAGATAATTCCAGCTATTAGAGGAATGGCCACAATTAGCTATTTCTCAAACTGAGTCATCATCCGTGGCTGTATTTTCTTAGAAGATGAGTTTTTTTTTTTTTAATAAGAGTTATCAAGGAATTGCAAGAAGTTTGTGTCTTGAATTAACCTTTTTTTAAAGGACACTGTGAAGAAATAAAACCTCAGATTGTGAGATTCTGATACAATGCTACCATTCAACAAACCCAGTCTCCCTTGAGTCCTACAGGTTCAGCTGAAAGAAACAACTTTGGTTTAATTGGAAGGTCTGAAGAATCCTGTTTTATACCTTTTAGTTCAGAAGTTGATCCCCCTTGGGCTTTTCTTATTTACCTGAATTCCCCAGAAGTTATAACCATCAGAAAAGGGATGACAACAAAGATTTAGGTTATGATAAGAGCTTTCAAAAGTGATTATGAAGAGGCTAGGGTTTAAAAGCTATATATATGATTATAATGTAAAACTAATGTATTTATCTTTTATGAATGCAGAAATTCTTGGCAGTTCAGGCATCTGTGCAATTAAGATGCTATGAAATTTCTTTGAGCAGTCCTAATTTGGGTTTGATGCAGTCTGTTTGTTTAAAATGTTTAGTAACTCATGCCCTAATTGCTTGTTTAAACCCACACTGACTGACAAGTTTTCTGTTACAATTGATAAAATATAGATCACCCTGAATATTTATACATAAATTGTATGTGAGTGACACTTATGATTAACATAAGCTTAATTTGTTAGTGAAATAAAAATTTTCAAAATGTCTTCATGTGTTCTACTGAAATAATTAGCAGAGGTCATTAATCAAAGAAGTTCTTTTTGTTCTTAATTATGTCAGATGAATGACTACACACAGAAAAGAGTATCTGGTTAGTATTAGGCTTTCATTAAAAAGGCTTAATTTTTTTAATGAACCAGATAATTTCAGAGCCTAAGCTACTGTGATCAAGTTAGACATTTTTAAAAAGTTCATTAATGATTTAACTTCAAGAGGTTACATATGTTTCTGTCTTACCAAATTCACTCTTTCATTTTAAAAAACTTTTGTGGGATTTCGTGTATTTTTAAGGAATCCAAATTTGTAAATCTACTTCATCATCCCTTGCAAATTATAGGGAAGGACATTAATTTCATGTTAAACAAAGTGAAGCTTAACTCATTTATCCTCAACAAACTAATGAAAGCTAGGTTCCAATCCACTGTAAAAATACCCAAACCTTGTTTATGCCACCCAGTTTCTTAGCTCACTGGATCAGGTCTTTGTTTCTATGAATTAGATTATTATGATCCTAAAATTAAAATTTTAAGTTAAGTGATTTATAAAGCTTATCTTGAATTTCAGTCTTCCTCTTCTTTCCCAAGTAACTATAGATTTTCCAGATTTTATCCAATTATGTTTTAGTTTTCTAGCATTGTCTCCTAAAGGAAATCAGTCCTGAATATTCATTGGAAGGACTGATGCTGAAGCTGAAACTCCAATACTTTGGCCACCTATAGGAAGAACTGACTTATTGGAAAAGATCCTGATTCTGCACAAGATTGAAGGCAGGAGAAGGGGACAATAGGGGATGAGTTGGTTGGATGGCATCACTGACTTGATAGACATGAGTTTGTGCAAACTTCAGGAGTTGGTGATGTACAGGGAAGCCTGGCCTGCTGCAGTCCATGGGGTTGCAAAGAGTCAGATGCGACTGAGAAACTGAACTGAACTGAACTGAACTGAGCATCGCCTCCACCATTTCTTTCTTTTTGTTAGACCATAGTGGTAGGAGCTAGAGGAATCCTCAACTCTAAAGATACCAATCTTATGTCCACAGGTGACATAAGAGAATCTCTAAAATTCTGAAAGCCTTTTTCCTTTTGCTGTGATTTTAAAAATGAGACTCTACCTTTTGGCAGCAAATGTTTCTTTGATTTATAAAACTTGTGATCAAGTCAATTAAGGGATTCAGGAATTTTGTTTTTGGAAATGTGACTCTATCGGTAAGTAAAGCAGGAAAGAATATTCTTACTCTTATAAAAACTCAGAAGAGAGGTGATTTGTATTTAATTACCAAGAGATGACACATATTTTGTCTAGTGTTGTAGGAAAATGCAAAGAATGGAATTGGGTAGAATTAATATAGATGGGGCATGGAAAATACGTTAGTTTTGTAAGTATTTTTCAGGAGGGAAAGTGATCTTTAAATCACTGGCCTCAGTTTTTTTTTATTATTTTATTTTTTAACTTTACAATATTGTATTGGTTTTGCCATATATCAAAATGAATCCATCACAGGTATACATGTGTTTCCCATCCCGAACCCTCCTCCCTCCTCCTTCCCCTTACCATCCCTCTGGGTCGTCCCAGTGCACCAGCCCCAAGCATCCAGTATCGTGCATTGAACCTGGACTGGCAACTCATTTCATATATGATATTATACATGTTTCAATGCCATTTTTCCAAATCATCCCAACCTCTCCCTCTCCCACAGAGTCTGGCCTCAGTTTTATGCACAGAAGAGAAGTTGAATATACACAGAAATGACAAGAAAGATAACTCATCAGGGCATAAGGAAAAATGAGTATCACCTACCTTACAACAATCATTTGTCTTACAACAATGATTGTAAGACAGCAATGTTGTCTTACAACAATTGTTGTCTTACTACAATGTCTTACAACAATGTAGTCCTTACAACAATCATACAAAACTCATTTGTCTAGGAACTTTTCTTATAGGTTCTCCTGTATCTTAGCCCTGAAGTCAGTAATTGTTCTCATGTGTAAATTAGTAACTATCATTATCATTTTTATTTAACACAGTTCAGAATTGAATTATCAGTTTATTTATAGAAATTAATCTACTTTCAGACAGTTAATAATTGAGTTTTGAATCTACCAGGTTGATAAAACAGACTACGAATTAGTGGTGAACACTAATAAGATAATACAGAACATTAGCTCCTGTCTGAAAAATATTGCCTGACATTTTTAAAGAAAATATGAATTTGAAAGAAGTCTTCTTTCCTATAGCCAGTTTCATCAGGCCTAGTAAAAGGGCTACGTGTTTCCCTAATTAAATAAATAAATAAAACTAGACTTTGCATGAAACATTATCACCAACATTTAAAACCTTCCCCTTAGTCGAGGAACTAAGCTGAATTTCAATAATACAATGAGTTACATAATCCATGCATGGCTTCCTAGCAAACAGCAATTTAATTGAGGGGATGTATACAGTTGATTCGGAGAAGGCAATGGCACCCCACTCCAGTACTCTTGCCTGGAAAATCCCATGGACGGAGGAGCCTGGTATGCTGCAGCCCATGGGGTCGCTGAGTTGGATATGACTGAGCGACTTCACTTTCTCTTTTCACTTTCATGCATTGGAGAAGGAAATGGCAACCCACTCCAGTGTTCTTGCCTGGAGAGTCCCAGTGATGGTGAAGCCTGGTGGGCTGCCATCTATGGGGTCCAACAGAGTCGGACACGACTGAAACAACTTAGCAGCAGCAGCATACAGTTGATTGATGCATGGATGATGCAGCATGGTACATGCTCATTGCTGAACAAGAGAGTCTCTTGTTTATAGAAAAGAGTGTTCCTCAGAGAGCTTGGGGGCAGTTGTGGAAGATTTGAGAGAAGGCAAATTTAACAGAAGTGGGAGCCAAAGAAGAGAGGATGGGCTAAGATGGAAGCAGGATAGTGGCAGAAAGCAGGGAACTCTACAGATTTTTTTTTTTTTTTCTTTTAAGTTTGGAGTGACTGGATCAGTTTAGCTGAAGTTTTATTTATTTATTTATTTTACATTTTATAATGAAAGTAAAAATGAAATAAATATTGTGTTATACATGATTTAATAATGCAAGCAATTTGTTCTTACAAAAATGTATATGAGTATTTTTTTTTAATTTGGTTTGAGATTTTGTAATACAGAGATTTGAAGTTTAAGAACTAAGTTTATTGCATTGCATTGCTTTAACAGGTGTCATCACAGTTTTCTTGCTAAGTTTCATTCATGCCCAACTCTGCAACCCATGAACTGTAGCCCACCAGGCTCCTTTGTCCATGGAATTTTCTAGGCAAGAAGACTGGAGTGGTTTGCCATGCTCTCCTCCATGGAAAAAATGTACACACAATAAAAGAACTTCAATGTCAATTGAGCCTACTAAATCATGGTACATGTTTTCTAATCCCATCATCATTCATTTGAAGGTGATTGATGAATCTATGTGATGTATTTCTATCTACCCTGATATCCAACTGCAAACTATTTCAAAAGTTATTTCTTAATTGTCACTTTAAAATGTGGGGAAAAGTTTGTCCTTCATTGGAAAGCTAGGCACTGTCCATAACACACTCTTTCAAGTTATTTGATTCTGATTTATGGGAGTTATTTTGTAATTCCTTAATGTACTAATTTCTATTGATATCATTTCTGATAGCAATGGAAAAGAATTCTGGTCTCTAGATGTGCAGATGTATTCTGTCTAGTGTTGGGCAACCCTCTCATTTCCCCTCTAGCCATGGAAAGAACAGCTTAGCGTCCATTTGCACTTTCATTTCAGTATTCCTGATCTATTAATGTATTTGCTTTTTGGATTCTTCTTTCATCTGGCTGTAACATCTCACCTGTTTCCTTACTAATGTGCTAAAATCGTAAACAGAGATTCATTTTCTTATGGTATAAGAATTATAACTTGACCCCTTTTTGAAAGTTAGCCTTTAAAAAACAAATGGATCCAAAACCCCAAAAATTCATTTGGAAGACTGGAAAAGAAGTTAGAAAATTTCCTCTTCAAGTTTATATGTGCAGACACAATTGTTTTAAAAAACCAGGCTTCCTTTATCCAAAAATGGAAATAGTTCCAATATTAAAAATATTAAAAATGTGATTTTCATAAATTAATTTATTACAAACAACTGCATTTCTCCCCTCATCAAATGGCAATTTTATTGCAAAAAGGACAGATTCAATTCATTTCAGTTCAGTTGCTCAGTCATGTCCGACTCTTTGCAACTCCATGGACTGCACCATGCCAGGCTTCCCTGTCCATCACCAACTCCTGGAGCTTGTTGAAACTCATGTCCATTGAGTTGGAGATGCCACCCAACAATCTCATCCTCTGTCGTCCCCGTCTCCTCCTGCCCTCAATCTTTCCCAACATCAGCATCTCTTCTAAACTTTGCATCAGATAGCCAAAGTATCAGAATTTCAGCTTCAGCATCAGTCCTTCCAATGAACATTCAGGACTGATTTCCTTTAGGATGGACTGGTTGGATCTCCTTGCAGTCCAAGGCACTCAAGAGTCTTCTCCAACACCACAGTTCAAAACCATCAATTCTTTAGCCCTCAGCTTGCTTTATAGTCCAACTCTCACAATCATACATGACTACTGGAAAAACCATAGCTTTGACTAGACAGACAGTTGTTGACAAAGTAATGTCTCTGCTTTTTAATATGCTGTCTAGGTTGGTCATAACTTTCCTTCCAAAGAGCAAGTATCTTTTAATTTCATGGCTGCAGTCAGCATCTGCAGTGATTTTGGAGCCCCCCCACCAAAATAAATTCTGTCACTGGTTCCACTGTTTCCCCATCTGTTTGCCATGAAATGATGGGACCAGATGCCACGATCTTAGTTTTCTGAATGTTGAACTTTAAGCCAACTTTTTCACTCTCCTCTTTCACTTTCATCAAGAGGCTCTTTAGTTCTTCTTCACTTTCTGCTATAAGCGTGGTGTCATCTGCGTATCTGAGGTTATTGATATTTCTCCCGGCAATCTTGATTCCAGTTTGTGCTTCTTCCAGCCCAGCGTTTCTCATGATGTACTCTGCATATAAGTTAAATAAGCAGGGAGACAATATAAAACCTTGACGTACTCCTTTTCCTATTTGGAACCAGTCTGTTTTCCATGTCCAGTTCTAACTGTTGCTTCCTGACCTGCATACAGATTTCTCAGGAGACAGGTCAAGTGGTCTGGTATTCCCATCTCTTGAAGTATTTTCCACAGTTTGTTGTGGTCCACACAGTCAAAGTCTTTGGCATAGTTGATAAAGCAGAAGTAGATGTTTTTTTCTGGAAGTCTCTTGCTTTTTTGATGATCCAACAGATGTTGGCAATTTGATCTCTGGTTCCTCTGCCTTTTCTAAAACCAGCTTGAACACCTCAGAGTTCATGGTTTATGTGTTATTGAAGCCTGGCTTGGAGAAATTTGAGCAAAACTTTACTAGCGTGTGAGATGAGTGCAATTGTGCAATAGTTTGAGCATTCTTTGACATTGCCTTTCTTTGCAATTGGAATGAAAACTGACCTTTTCCAGTCCTGTGACCACTGCTGAGTCTTCCAAATTTCTGACATATTGAGTGTAGCACTTTCACAGCATCATCTTCCAGGATTTGAAATAGCTCCACTGGAATTCCACCACTTCCACTAGCTTTGTTCATAGTGATGCTTCCTAAGGCCCAATTGACTTCACTTTCCAGGATGTGTGACTCTAGGTGAGAGTGATCACAGCATTGTGATTGCACTGTATTAGTGTCCTAATTATTTTGTCTCCCCACATCAAGCTAAATAATTTAATCAATTATTTTGATGAATCCAACTGAATCAAATGAAAAGATTTTTATCTTAAAAAAAAAAAACAAAGCAATTTGGGATGAAAGTGTCATTTGGTATAGTATATGTCTACATGGTTTCTTTAATTCTCCACTTTTTTTTCTGTGAAGAGATATAATTAACAAAGCAGTCAAAATAATCATATCTTTGTCTCTAGTCTTAGGTTCAACCCACCAAGTATACAAATGTGTTCCTTCGTAAGTTCCCTTGTGGTCACTGATTTGTTGTAATTAAGAAGTATTTAAGGGGAAATGTATGCATCTATTTAGCAGTAATATACAATAGGTGTAGACTGTTAGAAAAAAGTGTTTCAAAATAAAGTAGTTGAAGGACTACAAATGAAAATTCCCTACTAAAAGAAAGCAAATATTATTTTTCCCAGAATATCTAGATAGTTCAGTCACAAAGTATGTTTAGTTAAATTATATGAATTTATAGTGTGTGTTTGTTACTCAGTCATTTCTGACTCTTTGTGACTCCATGGACTGTAGTACACTAGGCTCCTCTGTCCCTAGAATTCTCCAGGCAAGAATACTGAAGTGGGTAACCATTTCCTTCTCTAAGGGATCCTGACCTGGGGATTGAACCCTGGTCTCCTGAATTGCCAGCAGATTCTTAACCATCTAAGTCACCAGGGAAACCCATATTTATCTGCTTCATGCAATACTTATCCCATCCCTATCTCTTGTAATGGCTTTCTCCTGGTAAGTCTTCTGTTTACTTCAAAATAAATGATAATGAAATGCCAAATCTGTATCTAATATCAAAGTACAAAGCCTATTTTATCACCTGGATCTGCCTTTATTGCCACAGGTATATTTGAATATTCCAAATGGTTGAAAAATAAAGAAAAATTCAATATTTATAAACATATTCAATATTGGCTGCTAATATTACTTTTTACAGCTTATTTGCAAATGATCTCCTACCAAGTAACTCCTTTCACTCACTCCGATTCCTATTGGTTTACTTTCTTCAAACCTTCACTGTAAGGAGACTCTTCAACAATTCCATTCTTACCCACAAAACTCATTTTGATTCATATCCATCTCTTTTTATGATTTGGTGCATTTGCCATGTAGAATTCATTCAATTTGGAAAAGAAAATGATTGGTGCCCAGGAATGCTATATCATGACATGCACACCCACACTTAAGCCTTCATGTATCTATTTAGCAAAACTATTTTTGGAAGACTACACCATAGTGGAAACTGACTGGGAAATATGTACCTTTAATACCTCCTCCTTTAACTGACAGTGAAAATGAATTGTGAAACAGAAGACAGATGCTAGAAAATGTAATAAATTTTAAACACATTAATTGATTTTAATAAGCTCTTAGCTAAGACATCATTTTTTTTACCTAGTCTCTTCCCTTAGCTTGGCAAAGGAGATAGATAAAAGTTTCATTCTTCCAATTACATTTATTTTAAACACCTTTGTAATTCAAAGAAGAAAGGAATGGATAGTACTGCAACAGATATTGGTCAAAAGGGAAATTAAACCCAATATACTTAAAAGTAAATTCTAGACTATCTTTGTAAGACTTATGAAACACTAATACACAAAAATATATTAACAAACAGCAATCTCTCTGTTTAAAAGCTGTTGGCAAAATTCTTCAGAAGAACAGGACATAGAATCCCCAGAAGTATTGATTATCCAAGCTTCACCTTAGATTTTAGTGTAATGCTCGCAAGAATTGTGTAAGGAAAGCATAGACTTCATTGTTAAGTTTAGCATTTTGAGGCCCTAAATCAAATTGAAAGTACTTTTTTACATTTAGAGCCTAGGAGATCCTTGCACATATTAAATGCTTGACTGAAGTCCTCACTTTCTGTTGATTTGGGAATAGTAATATCTAAGATGAGGAAGAAGCCAGAAAGTACAGTATATGAAATTGTATTTTATCATTTCTAGCTCACAGCTTTATACAATAGCAATTAATAGGTGATTTATTTTTATTTTAAAAATTATTTGTAATAAGTGCATTGTACACAATTTTAAAAGGATAAAATTAAGTATTTCTCCTTCTCATGTTTCCTGACTGTTTAGTTCCCCACACCAAAAGGTTTCTTATGTCTTCATTATGTGTATACATAAAATTTACATGTATACATAAACACACAAGGGCCTCCCAGGTGGCAGTAACTGGTAAAGAACCCACCAGCCAGGGCAGGAGATATGAGAGACTTGGGTTTGATCCCTGGATCAGGAACATCTCCTGGAAGAGAAAATGGCACCCCACCAGGAGAATCCAATGGTGGGTTATAGTCTGGTCTACAGAGGAGCCTAGTGGGCTACAGTCCATGGGATCTCAGAGTCGGGCACAACTGAGCATCTGAGCAAAGCAAAATATATACACAAACACATATATCTGTAAGAAGTATAGGTTTTCTTCATTTCATCAAACTAGTAGCATACTCTACATGCTCTTCAGCAACTTGCTTTGTTCACTTAAAATATTATTTGAGATTTTTCTATAGCAGTATATAAAGTGACATTTCTTTAGACACTGTATTACTTTATGTAAATATTCCATAGAATGTTTCCTATTAATAGACATTTTTGTTTATTCCAAACTTTTTGTTACACAAAAGACTGTAATGATTTGAGTTATACATATATAATTGCTTTCATATGTGAGTGTAACAGTGAAACAGAATCCAAAAGTGAAATTAAAGGGTCTACTACTCTATTTAATGTTTTAGTCTTTTACCAATTTATAAACATATAAAAATGCCCTGCTTCTTCAGCCACATAGTATATGATGAACCTTTTTTGATCTCCAACAATCAGCTTAATAAGAAAAAAAAAATCAGTTAGAACTGTTAGAACTGGACATGGAACAACAGACTGAATCCAAATTGGAAAAGGAGTATGTCAAGGCCATATATTGTCACCCTGCTTATTTAACTTATATGCAGAGTACATCACGAGAAATATTAGACTGGATGAAGCACAAGCTGGAATCAAGATTGCCAGGAGAAATATCAATAACCTCAGATATGCAGATGACACCACCCTTATAGCAGAAAGTGAAGAAGAACTAAAGAGCCTCTTGATGCAAGTGAAAGAGGAGAGTGAAAAAGTTGGCTTAAAACTCAGCATTCAGAAAACTAAGATCATGGCATCTGGTCCCATCACTTCATGGCAAATAGATGGGGAAACAGTGACAGACTTTATTTTGGGGGGCTCCAAAATCACTGCAGATGCTGACTGCAGCCATGAAATTAAAGATCCTTGCTCCTTGGAAGAAAAGTTGTGACTAACCTAGAATTGGCTTGATATGAACCAGCTAAAAACAAACTCTATTTCTTTTATTCATTTTAAAAAATATTTATTTGGTTGCACTGGGTCTTAGTTGAAGATTCGGGATCTTCAATCTCCATTTCAGTATGCGGGATGAGGGATTTGTTAGTTGCATCATGTAAGATCTTTAGTTGAGGCATATGAGATCCAATTCCTTGACCAGGGCTGGGTACTGGGCCCTCTGCATTGAGATCACAGAATCTTACTCACCGGACAACTAAGGAAGTCCAAATACTCCTTATTTTAGAATTAATGTTCAGTTCAGTTGCTCAGTCGTGTCCAACTCTTTGCGACCCCATGAATCGCAGCATGCCAAGTCTCCCTGTCCATCACCAACTCCCGGAGTTTACTCAAACTCTTGTCCATTGAGTCGGTGATGCCACCCAACCATCTCATCTTCTGATGCTATCCAGCCATCTCATTCTCTGTCGTCCCCTTCTCCTCCTGCCCCCAATCCCTCTCAGCATCAGAGTCTTTTCCAATGAGTCAACTCTTCGCATAAGGTGGCCAAAGAACTGGAGTTTCGGCTTTAGCATCATTCTTTCCAAAGAACACCCAGGACTGATCTCCTTTAGAATGTACTGGTTGGATCTCCTGGCAGTCCAAGGGACTCTCAAGAGTCTTCTCCAACACCACAGTTCAAAAGCATCAATTCTTCAGTGCTCAGCTTTCTTCACAGTCCAACTCTCACATCCATACATGACCACTGGAAAAACCATAGCCTTGACTAGATGGACCTTTGTTGGCAAAGTAATGTCTTGCTTTTTAATATGCTATCTAGGGTAGTCATAACTTTCCTTCCAAAGAGTAAGTGTCTTTTAATTTCATGGCTGCAATCACCATCTGCAGTGATTTTGGAGCCCCAAAAATAAAATCTGACACTGTTTCTACTGTTTCCCCATCTATTTCCCATGAAGTGATGGGACCAGATGCCATGATCTTAGCTTATTTTAAATCCAAAGGTACTCTAGTTACTGATCAAAGTCAGAATCTCTTTAAATTCTTGACTTCCATTATGTGCTTGAGAAATTTAATTCATTGTATAGGCTATAGGCTGATTTTGTTGTTTTTTTTAGTTGCTATGTCAGAATTTTTGCTATCTTATAGACTGTAGCCTGCTAGTCTCCTTTGTCCATGGGATTTCCAAGGCAAGAATATTGGGCGGGTTGCCATTTCCTTCTCCATAGAATCTTCCCAACCCAGGGATCAAACTCAAGTCTCCTACTTTGGCGAGTGAATTCTTTACCACTGAGCCACCAAGGAAGTCCCATAGACTGAAGAGCTATGAATAATTATATTAGGAAGGAATTAACAGTACATACCTGTGAGTACAGAAGTTGGCATATGCATAGTTGTCAAAAAATATTTCATCAAATACGTATCTCTCGGTGGTGTGTTTTCCCAATATGTGCCTCTTCTTAGTCATTCTCACTAACATCAAGCAGAGTTTTTAAAAACTCTAACAGGATTGAAAACATATAAAATTATATGTGGTAAAGTATTATTGCCATGTAAATATTTTTAAATGATTCACATTAATTCTTAAATTAACACAGAGAAAGCATGCCTAATTGATTTATAACTGGGCAAAAGTAATATGTGACTAACAAAAAAATAAATATAAAAGAAACATATCTGATTCTCCTGTTGAAGTTATGGAGTATGCATCCTTTCTTCCCTTGTATGGAGTCTAGGTTGGGGCTTCCCAGGTGGTTCGGTGGTGAAGAATACTGCTGTAATGCAGGAGACGTGTGTTCAAACCCTGGGTCAGGAAGATTCCTGGGAGAAGGGCATGGCAACCCACTCCAGTATTGTTGCCTGGAGAATCCCATTAACAGAGGAGCCTGGTGGGCTAAAGTCTGTGGTGTCACAAAAAGTCGGACACAACTGAAGTGACTTAGCACACAAGCATGCAACTATCAAACAGGTATGCAAATTCAAATGTCTAGAACTGAATTCAGCCATTTTCCTTCATAACTGCCTCTACTTTTTTGAATTTTTATTATATATTTAGTAAGAAGAGGAAAAGAAAAAAGAAAATGAGTGAGAATAAAGGTGATAAGGGGAAAATGCTGAGATAGTAGCTTAGTTCATACCAAAATTTAAGAAAAAAGACAAGGAAAGAAGTTTCCACAGAATGGCTTGAGAATTGATAGGCTGGAAGGTAAATTATTTAGTGGTATCATGGAAGCCAGAGTTGAAAAGTTACTTACCTTCAGTCAATATCTACACAAATGGAGAGGACGGATTCTCAGAAAAGTCCTCTCCAACTCTAAATCAGACAGTATAGATAGGTCTATCTACAAAGAAGTCAAATCTTTATGCACCTACAACTGTGCTTATTCATTTAATGGGGTAAATTATAATAGAAATGAGAGTCAGAATACTTATTTTTACCTATAAGCAGGCCTATAGCTGAAGAAAAATAGCAGTACAGTGTTCTACCTCTGTAGTTATTACAGAGCATTGCTACAAAAGTGTGCTACAAAAGCTACAGAAGTGTACTTTTAGTCCTTGAAATATTTTAGCCACCATTTTTCATGAATTTGATCCCTCAAGCATTTCGGTTCAGTTCAATTCAGTCGCCCAGTCATGTCTGACTCTTTGCAACCCCATGAATCGTAGCACGGCAGGCCTCCCTGTCCATCACCAACTCCTGGAGTCCACCCAAACCCATGTCCATTGAGTTGGTGATGCCACCCAACCATCTCATCTTCTGTTGTCCCCTTCTCCTCCTGCCCTCAATCTTTCCCAGCATAAGGGTCTTTTCAAGTGAGTCAACTCTTTGCATCAGGTGGCCAAAATATTGAAGTTTCAACTTCAACATCAGTCCTTCCAATGAACACCCAAGACTGATCTCCTTTAGGATGGACTGGTTGGATCTCTTGCAGTCCAAGGGACTCTCAAGAGTCTTCTCCAACACCACAGTTCAAAAGCATCAATTATTTGGCACTCAGCTTTCTTTATAGTCCAACTCTCACATCCATACATGACCTCAAGCATTTACTCATTACAAACTTTTTTTTAAAACAGTCAAAATGATGAGGCACTTGCATAACTTTTCGTCTGTCTGTTCAATTTTCCTCATATTGTAATATTGAGCTTAGAATCCTCCTGAATAGAATGTTCTACTGGGAAAGAGTGGCAACGAAAGATTGGTTGAGCTTTGTGTATTTGGTTGTACATGTGACACTGATAAGATGCCTGGGAATGAAGAGTTCTGATAAAAGCAATCACAACATGACTATAAACAAAGAGATTTAAGTGAGGCATTGCAGAACAACTAGAAATAACCTTTTTGTGTGTTCTCTTTATCTATAGCTTCATCAGTACAGTGTCAGGGACAAACTGAGATCCCAGCTGCCTTTATTCATTTAATAAATTGTTATAATTAATAGCTATTATTCATGCATTTCAGCCCTTTCACATTTAATAACAGCTCGTTCCAATCAAAAATATAAAAACATGGTCAGAGTGGAGTGTGTGGGGGAGTCACAATGCAACTAGTGCATTGGAAACCTTCTTATGGACTGTCATTCCATTTCTTTCCAGCAGAGCACACGTCTTTTTGTATTAGCTTGGGGAAATAAAATGGGAAGCATTTCTGTGTAATTTTAAGAATGGTCTGATTGGCATCAGAGTCAGTTGGCCCCTTTTAAATTTTTCCCCCTGTTCATTTGTTCAGGTATAATTACAGATTCTGTGCAAAATTTCAATGTCAATCCTTATTAATCTCTAATTTCTAATCATAGGCATAAGGGATTTGGAAACTGCATTTCACATTTTACGGCTTTGCAGGGAGAATTGATAATGCTTCTGGTTGGGTGAATATCTGACTACATTCCTCTCCAACTTACCCCCGAGGGACAGTGAGAATAAAATGGACTTAGTGGGAAGCTGAAGCTGAGTTCCAGCTCTTAACGCAATTATGGTTAGATTTATTGGTGGGCGTGACAGTTCTTGGTTGTACAACTCCAGAGAGTAAGAAGATAAATGAGGCTACAACACCTGTGAGACACAGAGGCAAGATTAGCCAAGAATTAAGAACCTCTTCTGAGAGTCACAGGTAGTTCTGCAAGTCTGGCAAGAGCTAATATTTGAGAGGGCAGAGAAGACTGCAGGATGAGAAGTAAAAATAAATGTGGTATATTTAGGTCTCTACTTCATGTGAAATCGAATAACTTACTGATAGTTTAGGTATAGGAAAAGAGCCAATCAGGAATTTAGTGGGCAAGTCTTGGCACTCCTTATTGCCTTTTCAGTGTTTCTGGATGTGCAAAAATTCTTGGCAGTGATTTAGTAGGCAGTCTTCGTGCATATATTATATGTACCGTGGTCACTGGTTGTACTATTGTAGGTACAGCATTTTCCTGTGGACTTTAAGGGGATATCTTTTCTATGGAAATGGTCTGCACAAATATTACTTTCTAATGTTAATTATTTTAACTAGTAGACTTTAAAAGTGACCTTAAGTTCAGCAAAATTGAGTAGAAAACACAGTGAGTTCCCATCCTGATAGACGTGCGACCTCCCTCACTATTAACCTCCCAGTCCTAAGTGATACATTGTTTATAATAAGTGAACTTACAATGACACATTATTGTCACCCAAAGTGTGTAGTTTACATTACAGCTCACTCTTGGTGTTGTACATCCTATGGATGTGACAGATGTACAGCAATTCACCACTGTAGAACTGCACAGAATAGCTTAACTGCCCTAAAAATCCCCTGTGCTCTGTGAGTCATCCCTCTCTTCACCCTACCCCCACCAATCACAGATCCGTTTTGAAATTAATTATGTATTTGGCTGCATCAGGTCTCAGTTGCAGTGCTCAGATCTTTTTTTGTGGCACACAGACTCCCTAGTTGTGGCATGTGGGCGCTCTAGTTGTGGCTCATAGGCTTAGTGGCTCTGTGGCATGTGGGATTTTAGTTCCTCAACTGGGGAGTGAACTCACGTCCCCTGCATTGCAAGGCTGATTGTTCCCTGGACCACCAGGGAAGTCCTTACAGATCTTTAAATGTGTCCATAGTTTCATTTTTTCCAGACTGTCACATAGTTGGAATCGTACAGTATATAGCCATTTAAAACTGCTTTCTTTCATTTTTTAACATGCAGATGGTGACTATAGCCATGAACTTAAAAGACACTTGTTCCTTGGAAGAAAAGCTATGACAAACCTAGACAGTATATTAAAAAGCAGAGACACTACTTTGCTGACAAAGGTCCGTCTAGTCAAAGCTGTAGTTTTTCCAGTAGTCATGTATGGATGTGAGAGTTGGACTAAAAAGAAAGCTGAATGCCAAAGAATAGATGTTTTTGAACTGTGGTGTTGGAGAAGACTCTTAAGAGTCCCCTGTACTGCAAGGAGGTCCAACCAGTCCATCCTAAAGGAAATCAGTCCTGATTATTCATTGGAAGAACTGATGCTGGAGCTGAAACACCAATACTTTGGCTTCCTGATGCAAAGAACTGACTCATTTGGAAAGGCCTTGATAATGGGAAAGATTGAAAGCAGGAGAAGGGGACAACAGAGGATGAGATGGTCAGATGGCATCACCGACTCGATGGACCCAAGTTTGAGTAAACTTCAAGTGTTGGTGGTGGACAGGGAAGCCTGGCATGCTGCAGTCCATGGGTAGCAAAGAGTCTACCCATAACATGACTGAGCGACTGAACTAAAGGTTTCTTCATGGCTTTTCATGCTTGGGAGCTCTTTCTCTCCAGTGATGAATAATATTCCATTGCCTGGATGCACCACAGTTTATTTATCCATTCACCTACTGAAAGATATCTGGGATGCTTCTACGTCTGAGCAATTATGAATAAAGCTACTATAAATTCCATGTGTAGATTTTTGTGCACTTTTAACTTTTCAGTTAACTTGGGTAAATATCAAGAAGCATGATTGCTGAATTATATGCTAAAAGTATGTTTAGTTTTGTAAGAAACTGCTGAACTGTCTCCCAACTGGCTGCATTCCCACTGGAAAAGAGGAGTTCCTATTGCCATAATGCAGTGTACATCCTCATCAGCATTTGGTGTTGTCAGTGTTTTTAATTTTGGTCATTCTGATATATATGCTGATTTTTGTTTAATTTGCAGTTCCGTAACTATATATGGCACCCCACTCCAGTACTTTTGCCTAGAAAATCCCATGGACAGAGGAGTCTGGTAGGCTGCGGTCCATGGGGTCGCTAAGAGTTGGATACGACTGAGCGACTTCACTTTCACTTTTCACTTTCATGCATTGGAGAAGGAAATGGCAACCCACTCCAGTGTTCTTGCCTGGAGAATCCCAGGGACGGGAAGCCTGATGGGCTGCTGTCTATGGGGTCGCACAGAGTCGGACACGACTGAAGCGACTTAGCAGCAACTATATATGACTTAGAGCATCTTTTTATATAATTACTTTCTGTATAATTACCTGTATATCTTCTTTTATGAAGAGTCTTTTCAAGTCTTTGTTAATTTTTTAATTTGATTATTTTCTTATTGTTAAGATTAAGAGTTCTTTGTATATTTTAAATAATAGTCTTTCCTCAAATATGTGCTTTACAAACATCTCTGCCAGTCTGTGGCTTACCTTTTCATTCTTTTGATATTGGCTCCTGTAGAACAGAAAGTATTCATTTTAGTGAAGTCCAGTTTTGTCATTTCTTTCTTTTATCGTAACTTTGGTGTTGTATCTAAAATGTTCTCATCATACTCTAGGTCATCTAGGTCTCTCCTGTGTTATCTTCTAGAAGTTTTATAGTTTTGTGTCTTACATTTAGGTCTCTGGTTCATTTTGAGTTAATTTTTGTGAAGGTATACGGTCTCTGGGTAAATTCTTTGTCTTTTTTGCATGTGGATGTCCAGTTGTACCAAGACAATTTGTTGAAAAGACAGTCTTTGCTCCAATGTGTTGTGTTTGCTCCTTTGTCAATGATGAGTTGATTATATTTAAATGAAACATTAAAAGATTTCTATTTGAATCAGTTCTAATGAGGTGGATGAAACTGGAGCCTATTATACAGAGTGAAGTAAGCCAGAAAGAAAAACACCAATACAGTATACTAACGCATATATATGGAATTTAGAAAGATGGTAACAATAACCCTGTGTACGAGACAGCAAAAGAGACACTGATGTATAGAACAGTCTTATGGACTCTGTGGGAGAGGGAGAGGGTGGGAAGATTTGGGAGAATGGCATTGAAACATGTAAATATCATGTATGAAATGAGTTGCCAGTCCAGGTTCGATGCACGATACTGGATGCTTGGGGCTGGTGCACTGGGATGACCCAGAGGGATGGAATGGGGAGGGAGGAGGGAGGAGGGTTCAGGATGGGGAACACATGTATACCTGTGGCGGATTCATTTTGATATTTGGCAAATCTAATACAGTTATGTAAAGTTTAAAAATAAAATAAAATTAAAAAAAAAAAAAATAAAAATGTTAGAAAGTCAAAAAAAAAAAAAAAAAAAATAAAAGATTTCTATTGGTCTATTTGGAGAAGGCAATGGCAACCCATTCCAGTACTCTTGCCTGGAAAATCCCATGGACGGAGGAGCCTGGTAGGCTGCAGTCCATGGGGTCGCAAAGAGTCGGACACGACTGAGCGACTTCACTTTCACTTTTCACTTTCATGCATTGGAGAAGGAAATGGCAACCCACTCCAGTATCCTTGCCTGGAGAATCCCAGTGATGGTGAAGCCTGGTGGGCTGCTGTCTATGGGGTCGCACAGAGTCGGACACGACTGAAGCAACTTAGCAGCAGCAGCAGCACTGGTCTATTTGTCCATTCTTTGCCACACCACACTACCTTGTCTGTGATTTTTAGTATGTCTCACAGGCAGACCTTGTTCCCTCAGACTTTGTTCTTCTTCAACAATAAGTTGGCTATTCTGGGTTTTGCACTTCTGTATATAAATCTGCAAATGAGTTCATCAATATTCATAAAATAACTCACTAGGATTTTGATTGGAGTTGCATTGAATCTACACATCAATTTTGAGAAGAGCTAATTTCTTAACAATAGTGAATGTTTCTATCCATGAATGGAGTTATCTGTCCTTTTATTTAGCTCTTTCTTGTTATCTTTCATCAGAGTTTTTATAGTGTTTCTTATACGGATCTTGTACATATTTTGTTAAATTAATACTTCATTTTAGGAGGAGCTAATGTAAATTGTAACATGTTTTTAACTTCAAATTCTGCTTGTTCATTCTTGGTATATAGGAAATATAATCTTATAACTTTTGAAATCTGAATTTTATGATATAAAATATTTATTTTACCAGATGTCTACATTATGAAAGCCGATCATTTCCACATGTATATTGTTGCATATCAAAGTTTGCTTAAAATAATATTCAAGTAAGTTGGAAACAGTTTTTGTGAAAAGCCATTTTATAGATGACTAATTTTTTATTATTAAATATCAAACATTAACATTAAACACTATCAATATATTATGTTAAATATTTCACTAATTCATTATTATTCAGTGTTTTATTATGACTATCATGATAAAATATTTAAGTTCGGAATTGGAGTCCCAGATTCACTACTTATTAGTCATATGACTCTGATTCTCAGTTTTATCATCCGAAGTTTAACATGGATTCTTATCCTGTGAGTATTATGTAAGGACTGAATGAAGTAAAGTATGCTAAGATCTTAAAATTGTGCATGTAACCTAAAAAGATATCAACAAAAATTAATAGCTTTCCCATACCATTACTACCAACACTACTGCCGCTGCTGCTGCTCTGTAGCCTAGTGCAAGGAAATGAACACCAGAGGTAGGACCATGAGAACCAGCACTGCCCTAACTGTTAATAAATGTATGACTTCAAGTGGGTCCAGCCATTATTGGCCTCCTGGATGAACTAGATGACATATAGTTTTGTTTTTTTTTTTTTCAGCTCTAAAGGTATACAAACACCTATGAGAAAATGTTGTTATGTTAATGATTGGGCAAGAAGAGCATATTGGCATAAGTAAATTATAATACAAGGACAATATTTGTTGCTAAAATTTGAATTTCAGTTACTTATATGGAAAGCATATGTGTATTTTAAGTTGCTTCAGTTACATCCAACTCTTTGTGACCTCATGACTGTAGCCCACCTGGCTCCTCTGTTCATGGGATTCTCCACAAGAATAATGGAGTTGGCTGCCATGCTCTCCTCCAGGGAATCTTCCCAACCCAGGGATTGAATTCATGTCTCCTATGGCTTCTGCATTGCAGGCAGACTCTTTACTGCTGAGCCACTGTGGAAGCCCAGGTAGAAAGCAAAGAGAAACAAATACAGAATAATGATATAAGTATCAGTTTTAAAAATGCATAGAAATCAGAAGGTCATTGTTGAGTCCATAACATTCTTGAGTCATCCTTAAAGCACTTTGAGTTGTTTTCTACGACTTATTTTTATTATTTAGGCCATAAATTACCTCACCTGACTTCTATGTTTATATTTTTCTAGTCCACTATTTTTCCTTTCCAAAAGGAAGCACAGTGATTCACTTTGGTTGTGTTGAATTTTGAATATAATATCATGATAGTTTTCAACTGAAGCACTAAATATCCTAAATTTCTAACAATAGGGAAAGAGCTGAATAAATTGGAATGCACCCACTGGCAGAAATTCTACACAGTCATTTGGAGTAACAGTGACTGAGTAGGTAGTTCAGTTCAGTTCAGTCGCTCAGTCGTGTCCGACTCTTTGCGACCCCATGAAAATCGCAGCATGCCAGGCCTCCCAGTCCATCACCAACTCCCGGAATTCACTCAGACTCACATCCATCGAGTCAGTGATGCCATCCAGCCATCTCATCCTGTCGTCCCCTTCTCCTCCTGCCCCCAATCCTTCCCAGCATCAGAGTCTTTTCCAATGAGTCAACTCTTCACATGAGGTGACGAAAGTACTGGAACCTGCAGAAATATATCTGATATGTTGACTTCACATTAAGGGAGGACAAGCTGAACACAAAAGTGTATGTGTTGTCAAACAAAATTATACACATAAATAAATATGCCATAAACACTAATAATGGTTATAGTGAATTATTGACTTCATAGTAGTATTTTTCCTTACTGATAACTGGCATAATCTAATGTATTTATTTGCCGATAAAAAGTGAATGTTTAAAAAAAAAAAAAACTAAGATGTAAATATAAATAGTGGGAAATAAAGTTACTTTTAATGCCTAGGAGATTTGGTTTTAGACTCAATTTGATCTCTAATTAGCTGTTTGGCCTTAGAAAACCCACTTTACTCTCAGAGCCTTCTTGAACTCACATTGACTCATTGACAAAATAAGTGGTTTAGAGTGAGGTTTCTTCTATTATTGACACTACATGAGGCTATAAATAAATGCCTACCATGTAGGTACTAATTAAATGAACAGTACTGATGTTGCCAACATACATTTAAATTAATTGCAAATTTGTGTTTTATGGTGAGTTATTAATGGCAACTTAAAAGGTAAAGGGAATTATATACAAAGTTACCAAATATTTCCAGCCCATCAGCTTGTATTGCCCCAGATTGAAGTAAATAATTTTGAATTATCAAGGCAATGGCACCCCATTCCAGTACATTTGCCTGGAAAATCCCATGGATGGAGAAGCCTGGTAGGCTGCAGTCCATGGGGTCGCTAGGAGTCAGACACGACTGAGACACTTCACTTTATTTTTTCACTTTCATGCATTGGAGAAGGAAATGGCAACCCACTCCAGTGTTCTTGCCTGGAGAATCCCAGGGACTGGGGAGCCTGGTGGGCTGCCATCTATGGGGTCGCACAGAGTCGGACACGACTGAAGTGACTTAGCAGCAGCAGCAGCATGGTTAAGACATATCAGGACTTCCCTAGTGGCTCAGATGGTAAAGCGTCTGCCTACAATGCGGGAGACCCGGCTTCAATCCCTGGGTTAGGAAGATCTCCTGGAGAAGGAAATGGCAACCCACTCCAGTATTCTTGCCTGGAAAATCCCATGGACAGACGAGACTGGTAGGCTACAGTCCATGGGGTCACAAAGAGTCAGACATGGCTGAGCACGCACACACACACACACTCACAAGGCATACCAAGGACTTGAGACATGGCCTCTATTAGGGTTCCACAAAGTTCAGTATGAACTTTTATATTTAGTCTTTCTAAAGTTGTTGTGATTGAAATCACAAGGAGCATCTACAAAAAGGAGTAAGTGAGAAAAAAGTTGTCCCTCTGTAATGGTAATTGAAAAATAGAAGCTCCCCATTGGAGCTGATATGCCCCAATATATTGTGTGATTATGGTGTATGAGTCTGGACTATCCCTACAAGCCATCTGTTAAACTGTCTCATATACCCAACATATTGTTCTCTGAACTTGCACTCAGTGGTCCCAGCTCTGACCTTTCTCCTTTCACCAAATTATTCTCAAATAAGCATTTTATTTTATTTTCCTTTAAGCTGGATTTGAAGTCAATTCAGCAGTTTTATTGATTAGTGTTTTCATAATTTTCTTTTTATTATCAATCTTCTTCATCTTGAAATTTAGGTTTCTCCTATCCTTTAATTAAAATGTAATTTCTAACAGTAGAGTACAACTCATTTAGTGTGTAGTCTGGTGAGCTACAGCTAATATTTGTATATCCACTATTATAATCATTATAATAACAATGTCTTTATCAGCAAAAAAAATTCCTCCCCTATGTCCTTTTCAATTCAATACTTTTCTCTATCCCTACCCTGGCAATCACTGGTCTATTTTTGTTTTGTTTTTAATCTCTGTAGTTTTTCCCTTCTAAGAATGTTATACAAATGAAACAATGTATTTTGAGGTTAATTTTTTTCATATAGTAAAATGCATTTAAAATCTCTTCCTGTTGTTGCATGTATCAATAGGTCATTTTATTTTTATTGATGAGTAGTATTCTTTTTTATGGAAGTACTGAGTTTGTTTATGCATTTCCTGGTTAAAGGACATTCTTGTTACTTCCAGGAATGGGCAATTATGATAAAACTGTTATAAGAATTCATTTACAGGTATTTGTGTGAACATCAGTTTTCATTTCAATTTCATTCCCAATATCTAGGACTGTGATTGCTCGGTCATATGCTACATGTCTGTTAGCCTTTATAAGAAGCTGCCAAACTGTTTTCCAAAGTGGTTACACTGTTTTATATTCCTAATAGCAATATGCAAAAACTTAATCAAGTCTTGTCTTTTCCTATCTTTTTCTTCTCTAAAGCATTGTAGTAAATATGTACTGGAATGTCATTATAATTTTGTGTTTCCCTAATGAGTAACATCTTCTCATGTGGAGTATTTGTTCAAAAATTTTGCCAATTTTTTGGTTACATTCTTTTCATTGAATTTTGTGATTTTCATATTTTGAATGTGAGTTCTTTAACAGGTATATAATGTGTACATATTTTCTCTGAATATCTGGCTTTTCCTTCCATTTTCTGAAAGTGTCTTCTAAGTGTGATTGTTAACTTTGATGAAATCCAATTTCATTTTTTTTTTTATTTTACAAGTTATGCTTTTAATCATACCTAAGAAATCTTGGTCTGATTCAAGGCTACAAAGATCATGTTTTATTCTAGTAGTATTTTATTTTACATTTAGGTCTATGATCTATTTTGACTTAGTTTTTGCAGAGATTGTAATGTATGGGTTGAGATTTTGTTTGTTTGGTTTTGTTTTTTCATATATTTGTCCAATTATCCAGTATCACTTGGTCAAAAAAATTATATATTCGATTTTGAATTGTCTACATATCTTTTACTGAACATTAACTGACCGTGTATGTTGAGTGCTGTTCCATTTATTTTTTCCACTCCTTCTATTATTCTCGTCTCCTTTTATCTATATTTTCACTGATACCACTTTGTTGTGATAACTGTAGCTTTAGAGTAAGCCTCGATATTAGGTAGAATAAGTCCTCCTGTCTTTTTTTTTCTCTCAAAACTGTTTTGGTTATTCTTGTTCTTTGACTTTTCTGTATACATTTTACAAAAAGTCTATAGATTTTTATTTAAAAAAGTCCTGCTGATATCATGGTAGGTATTATGTTAAATCTATAAATCAGTTTAGGGAAGAACTGGTATCTTAACAATATTGACTTTTCCAATTCAGGAATAACGCATATTTATGGATCTATTTATTAAGGTTTTTTTTTTTTTTACTTCCATCAGTGTTTTATTGTGTTAGCATCTAAACAGTATTCATATTCTGTAAAAAAAAAAAAAACAAAAAATGATGTTTAATGATTTTATCACTATGTAAAGACATTTTTTACTTAAATTACCAAATATATTTTACTATAGAAACATATGTATACTTTACATATATAGATGTTATATCTTGAAATGTTATTAAGCTCATTTATCAATTTCAGCATCTTTTTTGTATATTATGTGAGAATTTCTATGCAAAGAATCATGTTGTCTACAGTTTTTCTTTTTTTTTTCCTCCCTCTGTATCCTTTTTATTTCCTTTTCTTGTCTTGTTGCACTAGCTAGGGCTTCTAGCATGATGCTAAATAGAAATGGTGAGACTGGACTTCCTTGCCTTTTTCCTAACATAGAGGAAAGCATTCAGCTTTTCGCCATTAAGTATGATGTTAGTTGCGGGACTTTGTAGATAGACTGTCACATTGAGGAATGAATGGATAATAATTTTTTTCTAAAGAACTGAGCTTGAAATAAATCCAATTACATAGTTTTCAGATTTGACTATGCTTGACTGTGTTGCATTTTGCATGCCCTTTCTGTTCATTGTAGCCATCTTTAACATTTATGGTAATGAATACAGCCAAACTAATGGCTCATTCATATTAGTAGTAGGGAAAATGAAAATGAGGATTTTTCCCCCTATGTTTTCAGCATGGTAACATCTTAATTGGAGACATTTCTTCTCAGCTTACATTTATTAGGTATTTAATATTCTGATATGCAGAGGTTTTCTTTTTCAGCCCCATATCTAAATTTCAGTTTTAAAATGTTGTTCTTTCATTCAAGTCCCCATCTATAATCCCTATGTCACAGGCAAGGACATTTGGTTTAGATATTTGATAGCTTTTTCATAACCCTTAAACCCTTATTTCTTAATTGTCCAGTTTTATTATTAAATCTCTTCTGTGTGAGAAGTTGCATATCTATTACATTCGGATAGTCTCTTGCTGGTTATAATAGATGCAATTTATTGTTAAGATTTTTATTGGTGATTAATTTTATTTCCTAAATACATGTTGCCCTTCTCTACTCTCACTATCATTTGATTTAAATATTTATAATATTTTTAATTGACTATGACAGTAGCTTTTTAACAACTGTGAATTGTGATTATCTCATATCTGTCCTTAATATGATCCTAGATATAAAGCAAAATGTGGAAACTTCACTAACGAACTTAGGAAATAAGCAAACATATTACCACAGCTTTCAAAGTCTTTCGTGATCTAACTCTTGAATACTTGAATACTTACCTGGCCACAATTTCCAGTTTACTTGCCCAAATAGATCCCATGTTCTGGACAAACTGAGTGACATACTTTTTATTCATAGCATTGCATTTCCCACTTCTATAGCATTATTGTTGCTTTGCATGCAGTATCTATTTTTTTTGTGCACATCCTTTAAAACAAGTTACCTTAACACTTCTCAACACTTCACACATAGCTTTTTTACGTAACCATGTGTGTTTTAAAAATCTGTGTATGTGTCATTTGTCACACCACACTAAAGCCTTTTTTGAGGGCTGCACTTGGTCCTATTTTCCTTGTATTTTTAAAGCCATAGATACAGTCTTAGCTCATAATGAGTAAGTAATTTAGTAAGTTCTTGTTTCATGTTTAAGTTCAATAAATACTCATAATTTTATTGCAATTTTAAAAATACATTTCCTCTTGAAATATTCCAGCTATAGATTAGGAAGGAGAAAATAATTTTCTCTGAGTCTCAAAATACTCTGAAAAAGTCAACAATAACAAAGTTTTTCTCCATGTTAACTTCTTTCTTAGAAATTGAAATTGAAAATGTCATTTTCATGGACCTCATGACATATTTGATTTAGAGAGAAGTAAAGTTTCTCAAAAAAAAAAAAAATTTTTTTTTAAACTGTGCTGTTGAATACCAGGAATTTCCTTTTACTTTGTTTCCTTGGAACATTTGAGCCTATCTAATCCCATTAACTTCAAAGTTATTTCAACTTTGCATCAACTGGTAAAGGTATGAACAAAAATGAAAATGTAGTCACCAGACTTGAACCAGCATTTTCTGGACAAAATGGACTTTATGAATTCTAGCCAATTTGCCTATTCCTTCTTAGAAACTAAAAGATGTAAATTTATTTTCAAAAGAAAGCATTACAAAGTTTTATCTACATGATGATCAGTGATGTGTTAAAGTTACACAAGGAACACAACATGCATCTTGTTCACTAGCTCCCCCTTGGTCACACAGCACGTGAAGAACATTTACCCAACATTTTGATCCTGGCTTCTCATGGCTGATGCAAAATGCAGATGTAGAATTCTGCTGTGCTTAGAAATTAGGTAACTGATCTTTAGTGCAAATCAAAATTGTTTTATTAACTTTGACTGTAACTGCTGTGAACTAGAAAATGTTTACAATCCTAGAGAGATTAGCTGTTTCTTTCTGAAAGTCTGAAATCATTCCTTTAATTTATCTCATTTGTAGTTGCACATATTATTTATTTATGCAATCATATCCAATTTTAGCTATCCAATATTTTAAATAGAAAAAAAAAGCTTGGATAATGTGCATACCTCATATTCATACTTATTATTGTGATATATCACTTATCTTCTGTATTTTTTATGTATATATGTAAGTGTTCTACAAGTATTTGTATTAAGATCAATGTATTTTTTTAGCTCAGTGAATTATTTTCTGTAACAATTGTTTTATTAGGAACAAAGATCCTGAGGAATTTATCAAGCTAGGACATAGAAGAGATGTTTTATTATACTTTTGTTGAACTGTGTTCTTTTAATGTGACAATTACTCTGTGCAGAATTCTAAACTCTTTGACCATTTGCATACTTAACCTGAACCTTGTCAAGTGTGACCCCTTACAATGGAGGGTATTTTTCTCCCCAGAGTCAGCATATTGTCTCAATTTCTTCTGTCCCACACTTCCTTCCTTCTTAGAAAGGACGAACAACAGAAATTTCAGTACCTATAATTCATAAACAGCTCTATATTTGTTCCTCATACCTTGAAGCTTCTATGTTTACATATGTATTGATGAGTGAGACAGTAAGAGAGACAGCATGAGACACATGGAGTGGAAAGAAGAAAGATTTTTCATTTAGAGATTCCTGGATCCAATAACTCCTCTGGAAACACAGAGAAAGAAATATAAGTTTAGCCACTTCAGTGGCTCTCTGAGAGATCTATTCACTGATGATACATGCTCCTTTGCATGTGTACAAGTAGTATGTTTAAAAGGTCTCATGACCACCACTTCTTAGGAAATTATAGATCAGTAATAGTCCTTATCTGGAGAAGGCAATGGCAACCCACTCCAGTACTCTTGCCTGGAAAATCCCATGGATGGAGGGGCCTGGTGGGCTGCAGTCCATGGGGTTGCTAGGAGTCAGACACGACTGAGCGACTTCACTTTCACTTTTCACTTTCATGCATTGGAGAAGGAAATGGCAACCCACTCCAGTGTTCTTGCCTGGAGAATCCCAGGGACGGGGGAGCCTGGTGGGCTGCCATCTATGGGGTTGCACAGAGTCGGACACGACTGAAGCAACTTAGCAGCAGCAGCAATAGTCCTTATCCAAGGGGTTTCTTGCAATGTCATGATTTTTGCAGTCATATGTGGGACATCATAACAGGAAGAAAATGGGAAATGAAGGGTGTAAAAGAGAGTAAAATGGAATAAAGTACAGCAAAATGAATTAAATCATGTTTTCCATTGTATGTCAACCATTGAAAGGGTGAGAAGAGAGTGACAATTTAAAAAGACATTTTGAGAGGGGAGCCAATTCTTATAATGTCATTTATGCTAATATACAAGTATTCAAAGTTTAAATGTACATTGACTATGTTAAAAATCAACAACAACAAAAAAATGCATTCTTATGAAAACAACAGAAGTTTGTGTTTAGTCTGAGAAAGCCACATAAGAAAGTGGCAGTGTATCAGAATCTAACCTGATGAACATATTGCAATTATTTGCTTTTTTCTTTATTAGTTATCAAATGACTTCCAAAATTGATGCCTGTGGCTACTGAGAGGACAATTCTAGACCTGAAAGCCACAAGCCAGTGATAGTTCCCTCAGCCAAAATGCAGAACTAGGTATTGATGTGAATCATTCTATAATTCAAGAAAACTAAGCACGTATCTCACGAATCTGTCATCTGAAAACCAAAGATGACTTTTAGGGAAAGCACAGCTAACAAGGAAGGTTTCACTGATTATATGACATATTGGGACAATGGAGCATGAGGAGGATTCAGAAGTGTGTGCTTTTCTGGTTAACACAAGAAAACGTGGGAAACCAGACAAGTGAGAATAGAACAAGAGAAAATGATGTATCATCAGAGAAATAACATGTAGACAGAAACACAAGTGTAAGGCAAATGTGTAGAGAAAGCTTAAGTGGTCTGCCAATGGTGAAAAATATAGCTCACAAATTACTTGGAAACAGATCATGTACAAAATTGCTTGTAATTATAGTTAACGTTTGGGGTATTTACCATTTCATTCCAATACTTTAAACCTATCAATCGCACTCCGCCTCCCCCCATGTCTCACTGAGTTAATAAATATTTTTTGAAGGTACACTACATGCCAGGTAAAGTAGTTGGTGCAAGGGTGAACAAAACAGAAAGAACTGAGTTCTGTGGTATTATATCAGGGAAATTCCTAGGGTAAGAATTTTAGAAGTCTATTACTTTTGGATTGCTTCATAAGAATTACCACAAACTTAGCAGCTGGAAGCTACATGAGTTTATTTTCTCAGTTTCCATTTATCAGAAGTTCAGACACAGGTTAATTGGTTTCTCTGCTGAGGATCTTATAAGATTGAAATCAACATGTTGACTGTCTCTTCAGTCTCATTTAAACCCCAGAGTCCTTTTCCAAGCTCAGTCAAATTACTGACAGAATTCGGTTCCTGTGGTTGTAGGACTGAGGTCGCCTGTGGCTCTTTGCAAAGGCAATTCCCAGGCAATTCCCTGGCTTCTTTCCAGGACAAGCAGAGGAACTTCTCTGATACTTCACATTCTTTTAAGGGTTTATCTGGCTAAGTCAAGACCACCCAGGATAACTTCCCTTTGTATGAATTTTATCTCATCATATCTATAGTTATTAATCACACTCAAAGAATGGTATTTAGAGGGCAGGTCATTGTGGATCATTTTTGAATTTTGCAAATAACAACAGCTTTCCTGAGGAAGTAATATGAAACCTGAGACCTAAGAAGCCTTAGATTTATGAAGGCAAAAACGGGAATAGGTTTACAGCCTGGATGTAGGAAAGACCAAAGAGAATCTAAGAAACTTGAAGAAGCTCAGCTTAGCTTTGGGAAGGAAATCTACACATCATAAGAAAGTTAACAAAAGCATGCATGATGTAGTACCATAATGTATTTCCTATCTCATTTATCACAACTTCCAGCTTTGAACTCTATACCTGAGTTACACTAGATTTTATCTTTTCTTTTATGCACTTATACCCAACTTTGTTTAGTTATTCAAAGCACTGGGCCCTCCCTTACCCTAGTCCTAGTATGACCTCTTAACAGAAGACTAACTAAATGGATATGAATGCAGAGTTCCAAAGAATAGAAAGGAGAGATAAGAAAGCCTTCCTCAGTGATCAGTGCAAAGAAATAGAGAAAAATAATAGAATAGGAAAGACTAAAGATATCTTCAAGACAGTTAGAGATACCAAGGGAACATTTCATGCAAAGATGGGTTCAATAAAGGACAAAAATGGTATGGACCTAACAGAAGCCGAAGATATTAAGAAGAGGTGGCAAGAATACACAGAAGAATTGTACAAAAAAGATCTTCATGACCCACATAATCATGATGGTGTGATCACTCACCTAGAGCCAGACATCCTGGAATGTGAAGACAAAGCTGGTGGAGGTGATGGAATTCCAGTGGAGCTACTTCAACACCTGAAAGATGATACTGTGAAAGTGCTACACTCAGCAGTGGCCACAGGACTGGAAAAGGTCAGTTTTCATTCCAATCCCAAGAAAGGCAATGCCAAAGAATGCTCAAACTACTGCACAGTTGCACTTATCTCACATGCTAGAAAAGTAGTGTTCAACATTTTCCAAGCTAGGCTTCAACAATACGTGAACCATGAACTTCCAGATGTTCAAGCTGGTTTTAGAAAAGGCAGAGGAACCAGAGATCAAATTGCCAACATCCACTGGATCATCAAAAAAGCAGCAGAGTTTCAGAAAAAACATCTATTTCAGCTTTATTGACTATGCCAAAGCCTTTGACTGTGTGGATCACAATAAACTGTGGAAAATTCTGAAAGAGATGGCAATACCAGACCACTTGACCTGCCTCTTGCGAAATCTGTATGCAGGTTAAGAAACAACAGTTAGAACTGGTCATGAAACAACAGACTGGTTCCAAAAAGGAAAAGGAGTAAGTCAAGGCTGTATATTGTCACCCTGCTTATTTAACTTATATGCATAGTACATCATGAGAAACACTGGGCTGGATGAAGCACAAGCTGGAATCAAGATTGCTGGGAGGAATATCAATAACCTCAGATACGCAGATGACACCACCCAATAGCAGAAAGTGAAGAAGAACTAAAGAGCCTCTTGATGCAAGTGAAAAAGGAGAGTGAAACGTTGGCTTAAAGTTCAACATTCAGAAAACTAAGATCATGGCTTCTGGTCCCATCACTTCATGGCAAATAGATGGGAAATAGTGACAGACTTTATTTTGGGGGGGCTTCCAAATCACTGCAGATTGTGACTGTAGCCATGAAATTAAAAGACACTTACTCCTTGGAAGGAAAATTATGATCAACCTAGACAGCATATTAAAAAGCAGAGATATTACTTTGGCAACAAAGGTCCATTTAGTTAAGGCTATGTTTTTTTCCAGTAATCATGTATGGATGTGAAAGTTGGACTATAAAGAAAGCTGAGCTCCAAAGAATTGATGCTTTTGAACTGTGGTGTTGGAGAAGACTCTTGAGGGTCCCTTGAACTGCAAGGAGATCCAACCGGTCTATTCTAAAGGAGATCAGTCCTGGTTGTTCATTGGAAGGACTGATGTTGAAGCTGAAACTCCAATACTTTGGCCACCTGATGCGAAGAGCTGACTCATTTGAAAAGACCCTGATGCTGGGAAAGATTGAAGGCAGGAGGAGAAGGGGATGACGGAGGATGAGACGGTTGAATGACATCACCGACTCAGTGGACATGAGTTTGAGTAAAGTCTGGGAGTTGGTAATGGAGAAGGAGGCCTGGAGTGCTGCAGTGCGTGGGGTAGCAAAAAGTCGGTCATGACTGAGTGACTGAACTGAACTTGAACTAAAATTATCGTGATAAAATGATGAACCTTCAAATATAAGTCATGCCATTGTTCTGTATTCTTTTAGCACACTGTAAGACCATGTAATATCTATTACATATCATATGAGATTGCAATTGTCCATTTTGCTTTGCCCAAGCAAATGTAAAATCTGGGATCACTGTTATATCCTTATTTCCTACCTCAATTAGATCAATTAAGAGATGCTGAATGAGGATGATGATGATGATGATGATGATGATAACAATGATGACATGAGGAATGAGAGCAGAATTATGAATAGATTTTAAAGAAAGGATCAATCTATTTAGCATGAAGCACTATACAAATGTATTTACTTATTTTACTCCATTTTAGCAATGAGTTAAGAACAAAGTTCAATCATGTTATTTCTGGTCTTGAAGACAGCTGTGTATATGTTCAGAGCTGAGGAAAGAATTATATGGAGGGATACATATTAAAGTTGAAGGTCTTCTACATTTCAAATGTATGTAAAAAAGCCAATATCATGCATAGTTGTTTTTTTTTTTGAAGCAGCTAAAATGCTAGAATTTTACTGAAGAGACACAATGCTTATAGCTTGATGTGAATATAAGCATGATTAAGAACATTTCATTGACTCCCCTCTGGCTTAGTCAGTTTCACTTTTCTCTATGACAATCAATGAATAGCACACAAATTTCAATTGTTGATAAGGTTTGACATTATACTGATTGAGTTAAGAAAAAATACTTAAAGTCTTTAATAGTAGTAATAATCATTGCTCCCTTTGGAGCAGTTATTATTCTTTTTTCCTTCCCTAAAGCTTTTAGAATTAAAGTAATTCTATCAATCAAAATATTTTGTGATCAGATTTAGAGTCTATAATATTTGGGGAGACTCAGAACCAACATCTGTCAGCCAGTGAGCATTTGTTCTATGACCATGACTAACGAAGTATATTCAAAGCCAAGTATTAATGACATGGTAAGACAAGAATACATTGATAGTAATTGTTTTAAACTCTAGATTTGGATGTCCTTTTCGCAAACATTTCATAATCAAAATTCATGTGACCTAAAGTGTCTATTTATTTGTATAACACTGACATATCCGTATCTATTTAAAGAAACAGGAACTGTTGGATATTGTAAAATATTTTCTATATTTTCAATTGTGTTAGTATCCAAGGGTTGCCAGAACAAATAGAGACAGACTAGGGAGGCTTAGAGCAATAAGGATTTATTCTTTTACACTTCTGGATGCTTGAAGTTCAAAACTAATGTGTCAGTAGGATTATGTTCCCTCTAAAGGCTCTAGAGAAGAAATCTTCCTTTCTGCTTTCAAATTCTGTTGGCTCCAGGTTGACCTTGGCATTCCTTGTCTTATAGATGTATTATTCCTATCTTTACCTCTGCCAGCATAGGGAGTTTTTCTCCTTTGTATGTCCTCATATGACCTTATAAGGACACCAGTCTTTGAATTCACATAGTATCTTAATTCACTATGATCTCACCTTAGCTAACTACATCTAACAAATAGTAACTAACTAAATTTCCTATATTAAAGTAAGGTCACATTCTAGGGCTTAAGGTAGACATGTATTTTGGGGGAGTACTATTTAACCCCATACATCAGTGTATAAATTTTTCATTATCCTTCACAGAGGTGGTGTACATTTTAAATTTCTTTAATATTTACCTGTCATTTCAGGAGTTCACCATTTTTAAAATTTTGTGATCAGTGGTATATTTTTCAATTACATTCTCTTAATGTTTGTATTTAACTTGAATATATTTAGTTAGTATCCATTTATATTTATTTGAAGAGTTTATTTTGATTATATAATATCTGTATTGTGTACAATTACACAGTGATACTTATAAATAATGTTCTGCCTGATGTAACACTCATCTTTTTATTCTCTAAGAATGCCAGTCACTTTTCTGGGAAATGAATAGTAAGCAAGATGGCTATTTTATTTTGTTCTGTACTTTAGCTCTTAAAAACATCAGTTTTCCCTTTACTTTGCATGCTTTTATGTGTTTCCTCATAAGAATATCTTGTAGTTCTATCAATTCAAGCTCTGCAGGAAGCAGACACCAAGACATTAGGTAAGATTCCAAGACAAGGGATAAGAGATTGGGAGAGCACCTGTGAAAGATAAAGGAGGAACAAGAGGCAGGGACTTTATAGCCTTCATAGCATGATGTAGGTACAGAACATGTGAAAGAAGAAAACGCAGGAAAGATGAGTTATGAAGTCTTGGATGAACAGTACAGTTCTGAAAATGTCGGACTGGTGAGGAATATCCAAGTGGAAATTACTCACTGGAGGAGTTCCATGTCAGATAGAAATGAATCAGCTCTAAACCCCCCTACTCTGCTGACTCAGTTGCTCAATCATGTCTGACTCTTTGTAATCCCATGAGCTGTAGCCCACCAGGCTCCTCTGTCCATGGGATTTACCAGAAAAAAATACTGGAGTGGGTTGTCATTTCCTTCTCCAGGGACTACTATGATTAGCCATTGGTTATAGGCAGCTGGTGGGGCGATGGCAGTGTAGCTTCATTATGAATACTGTTGCAGAAGATGGAGCTAAAGGCTGTCATAAAACTATACACCCTGTGGTATACAGGGCTGTCATAAAACTATACACCTCTCTAGAATGAGCTCTAAGCAGTGTATCTCCATGGCCAGTCTGGTCCATCTCTTGCTTCACACAGGTCCATTGCTCTCTACATTTGGGGAACAATTCCTTGATGGTTTTCAAGTACATTTCTTTCTGAGGAGAATCTTAAAGAAGGACATAAATGGACTGAACTGCAGCATTCATCACTGCAACTGGTCTCATGTTTGCAACTGGTATTCCAATTTTTCCTCTTCTTTAATCTACTCCTCAACCTCTACTATCACTTTGGCAGGTAATGGAGGTTTGCCTAGTGGTGTAACCCAAATCCTCATTCATCAAGAATGTGAACACAAGGTAATTATGGCTTTTCAGGCCAAGTTGCAGCACATGTCCATTAAGAGTTACAACTGGTCAGGCCAATACCATGAGTTACTCAAGCAGATCACATGAGTTTCAGGTTTATCTATTATGAATTATGTTATGAAAAGGAAAAAGATATGGCACTGAAAGATGAACCCCCAAAGTCAGTAATACCCAATATATTACTGGAGAAGAACAGAGAAATAGCTTCAGAAAAAAAAGAGGCTGAGCCAAAGCAGAAATGATGCCTAGCTGTGGATGTGTCTGGTGGTGGAATTAAAGTCCGATGTTGTAAAGAACCATATTTCATAGGAACCTGAAATGTTATGTCCATGAATCAAGGTGACTAGAAGTGGTCAAACAGGAGATGGCAAGAGTGAACATTGATGTTTTAAGAGGAGAAGGGGATGACAAAGGATGAGATGGTTGGATTGCATCACTGATTCCAAGGACATGAGTTTGAGAAAGCTCAGGGAGTTGGTGAAGGACAGGGAAGTCTGGCCTGCTGCAGTCCATGTGGTCACAAAGAGTCAGACATGACTGAGCAACTGAACTGAATTGAACTAAACTAAAATGGACCAGAATGAGAGAATTTAATTCAGATGACCCTTATATCTACTACTGTGGGCAAGAATCCCTTAGAAGACATGGAATAGTTCATAGTCAACAAGAGTCTGAAATGCAGTACTTGGATGCAATCTCAAAAACAACAAAATGATCTCAGTCCATTTCCAAGGCAAACCATTCAATTTCACAGTAATCCCAGTCTATGCCCCAACACTAACACTGAAGAACCTGAAGTAGAATGGTTCTATTAAGACCTCCAAGACCTTCTAGAACTAACACCAAAAAAAAAAAAAGATGTCCTTTTCATCATAAGAAACTGGAATGTAAAAATTGGAAGTCAAGGGTTACCCAGAGTAACAGGCAAAGTTTCACCTTGGACGACAGAGGAAAGGCTAGCAGAGTTTTGCCAAGAGAGCACAATGTTCGTAAACACCTTCTTCCAACAACACAAAAGATGACTTCATACATGGGCATCACCAGATGGTCAATACCAAAATCAGATTGATTATATTCTTTGCTGCCGAAAATGGAGAAGCTCTATATAGTCAGCAAAACAAGACCTGATGCTGACTGTGGCTCATATCATGAATTACTTGTTGCAAAATTCGAACTTAAATTGAACAAAGTAGGGAAAACCACTAGACCATTTAGGTATGACCCAAATCAAATCCGTTATGATTATATAGTGGAAGTGACAAATAGATTCAGGGGTTTAGATCTTATGGAGTGCCAGAAGAATGATGGATGGAGGTGTGTAACATTGTCCAGGAGGCAGTGATCAAGATCATCTGGAAGAAAAGCAAGTGCAAAAAGGCAACATGGTTGTCTGAGGAGACCTTACAAATAGCTCAGAAAAAAAAAAGAAGCTAAAGGGAAGAAGAAAAGGAAAGATATACCCATATGAATGCAGAGTTCCAAAGAATAGCAAGAAGAGATAAGAAAGCCTTTCTAAGTGATCAGTGCAAAGAAATAGAGGAAAACAATAGAATGGGAAAGACTGCAATCTCTTCAAGAATATTAGAGATACCAAGGGAACATTTCATGCAAAGATGGGCTCAATAAAGGACAGAAATGGTATGGACCTAACAGAAGCAGAAGATATTAAGAAGAAGTGGCAAGAATACACAGAAGAACTGTACAGAAAAGATCTTCACGACCCAGATAATCACGATGGTGTGATCACTCAACTAGAGCCAGACATCCAGGAATGTGAAGTAAAGTGGACCATAGGAAGAATTACTATGAACAAATGTAGCGGATGTGATGAAATTCCAGCTGAGTTATTCCAAATCCTAAAAGATGATGCTGTTAAAGTGCTCCACTTAATATGCCAGCAAATTTGGAAAACTCAGCAGTGGCCACAGGACTTGAAAGTTCAGTTTTCATTCCAATCATAAAGAAAGGCAATGCCAAAGAATGTTCAAACTACTGCACAATAGCACTCATTGCACATACTAGCAAGGTAAGGCTCAAAATCCTTCAAGATAGATTTCAACAATATGTGAACAGAGAACTTCCAGATGTACAATCTGAATTTAGAAAAGGCAGAGGAACCAGAGATCAGATTGCCAACATCTGTTGGATCATAGAAAAAGCTAGAGAATTCCAGAAAAAAAATCTGCTTCTTCTTCACTGTGTAAAGGCTTTGACTCTGTATATCAACACACTGTGGAAAATTCTTAAAGAGATGGGGATATCAGACCACTTTACCTGCTTCCTGAGAAATCTGTATGCAGGTCAAGAAGTTAACAGTTAGAACTGGACATGGAAAAATGGACTGGTTCAAAATTGGGAAAGAAGTATGTCAAGGCTGTATATTATCACCCTGCTTATTTAACTTATATGCAGTGTACATCATGAAAAATGCGAGGCTGAATGAGGCTCAAGCTGGAATCAAGATTGCTGGGAGAAATATCAATAACCTCAGATATGCAGATGACAGTGCCCTTTTGGCAGAAAGTAAAGAGGAACTAAAGAGCCTCTTTATGAAAGTGAAAGAGGAGAGTGAAAAACCTGGCTTAAAACTTAACGTTCAGAAAATGAAGATCCTGGCATCTGGACCCATCACTTCACAGCAAATGGGGGAAAATGGAAACAGTGGCAGACTTCATTTTCTTGGGCTCCAAAAACACTGCAGATGGTGACTGCAGCCATGAAATTAAAATATGGTTGCTCCTTGGAAGAAAAGCTACGACAAACCTAGACAGCCTATTAAAAAGACATCATTTTGCCAGTAAAGATCTGTATAGTCAAAGCTGTGGTTTTTCCAGCAGTCATGTACCGAAGTGAGAGATGGACCATAAAGAAGTCTGAGCACTGAAGAATTGATTCTTTTCAACTGTGGTACTGGAGAAGACTCTTAAGAATACCTTTGATAGCTAGGAGATCAATCCAGTGAATCCTAAGGAAATCAGTCCTGAACACTCATTGAAAGGACTGATCCTCAAGCTGAAGCTCCAATACTTTGGCCACCTTATGTGAAGAGCCAACTCACTGGAAAAGACCCTGACACTGGGAAACAATGAAGGCAGGAGGAGAAGGGGACAACTGAAGATGAGAAGGTTGGATGACATCACCAATTCAATGGACATGAGCCTGAACAAACTCTGGGTTCTAGTAAAGACATAGAAGCCTAGCCTGTTGCAGTTCATGGGGTCACGAAGAGTCAGACATGACTGAGCTACTGAACAACAACAATGTTATATAAAAGATTTCTCAAAATCTCCTGCTGACTATGGTCGTTAAGGCTATGAAGATCATAAACCTCTGTTCTCTTAATTCTCAGTGGTGCCCTTTCTGTATCCTGATAAAAGCATGTCCTCCTTGGGGACTGGGACATCCAAATCGCCAGAGCCCAGATTTGCAAGGATGGAAAATACCAAGTTCCTCAGGAGATTATTGAGAAAATGGTAAAATGAGTCACTCCTTTGCATACATGCTAAGTTGCTTCAGTTGAGTCTGAATCTTTGTGACCCTATGGACTATTGCCCACCATGGTTCTCTGTCCAGGGATTCTCCAGGCAAGAATACTGGAGTGACTTGACTTGCCCTCCTCCAGGTGATCTTCCTGACCCAGGGATCAAACCTGTGTCTCCTGTATTGCAAGCACATGCTTTACAGCTGAGCCAAGGCTATGCCTGAGTCACTCCTACTTGCACCTACCCCTCCCTCACCAATACCATATAATATTCTTACCAGGAACATAGGATTTTCTGATTTAATACACATACAGCATCCTGAAGTATGGCTCCTGCTAGCAGTGACTTGCCTCCACAAGGGAACTTCTACTGAGCTATTCACAGATAGTTGTAGTGCTCTATGGAGCTGGAAACTTGTGGAAAGATAACACTTGATATGACCAGCTGGACTCATCCCCACAAGTCTTACACTGTCAAGGGAGTCCTCTTAGTTGCTATGTTTTCTGTGGGGTCCATGCCTGTGAACCAGGCAATTCTGTGAGGCCCTGGAGAATGGTATCAACAGGTTGCCTTTAGAGATGAGGAAGGGGTATGAGGTATTTGGCTTGCGTCTCACTGTCTTGTTTCTGTATCCTCAAAGATTATTATTAATTATTACTATTTTATTGCCTTAGTACTGGTTTCTGTTGCTGGCAGGGTAAGCATTCAGCAGCAACAGTGGTTAGATAGGCATCACTATATTCATGAGCCCATTGTGAAAATTCTGGAATAATCAATAAGGAGAGCTGACTAATGCCAATGGAAAGAGTCATTTTATCGTCTTGGTTTTTCAGTGCCCATTGAATGGAGGTTTCTTTCCGGTGGGCATGACACTGGCAGTGTGATATATCACTTAATATATGAATAGACTTATCTTATAGGTATCTTATCGGAGAAGGTGATGGCACCCCACTCCAGTACTCTTGCCTGGAAAATCCCATGGATGGAGGAGCCTGGTAGGCTGCAGTCCATGGAGTCACAAAGAGTCAGACACGACTGAGTGACTTCACTTTCACTTTTCACTTTCATGCATTGGAGAAGAAAATGGCAACCCACTCCAGTGTTCTTGCCTGGAGAATCCCAAGGACAGGGGAGCCTGGTGGGCTGCCGTCTATGGGGTCGCACAGAGTCGGACATGACTGAAGCGACTTAGCAGCAGCATAGGTATCTTATAAGTATGGAATGTGTTCCTACCAAGCACTGTAAATCTTTCTTTATGACCAGGAATGCCAAATGCCACAATTTGTTTTTCACTGCAGTTCAGTTGCTCAGTTGTGTCTGACTGTTTGCGACCCCATGTGATGCAGCACACCAGGCCTCCCTGTCATTCACCAACTCCCAGAGTTTACCCAAACTCATGTCCATTGAGTTTGTGAGACCATCCAACCATCTCATCCTCTGCTGTCCCCTTCTCCTCCCACCTTCAACCTTTCCCAGAATCAGGGTCTTTTCAAATGAGTCAATTCTTCATATCACATGGCCAAAGTATTGGAGTTTCAGCTTCAACATCAGTCCTTCCAATGAACACTCAGGACTGATCTCTAAGATGGACTGGTTGGATCTCCTTGTAGTCCAAGGGACTCTTAAGAGTTCTCCAACACCACAGTGCAAAAGCATCACTTCTTCAGTGCTCAGATTACTTTACAGTCCAACTCTCACATCCATACATTACCACTGGAAAAGCCATAGCCTTGACTAGATGGACCTTTGTTGGCAAAGTTTTGTGTCTGCTTTTGAATATGCTATCTAGGTTGGTCATAACTTTCCCTCCAAGGAGTAAGCGTCTTTTAATTTCATGGCTGCAGTCACCATCTTCAGTGATTTGGGAGCCCCCCAAAATAAAGTCAGCCACTGTTTCCCCATCTATTTCCAATGAAGTGATGGGACCAGATGCCATGATCTTCGTTTTCTGAATGTTGAGCTTTAAGCCAACTTTTTCACTCTCCACTTTCACCTTCATTAAGAGGCTTTTTAGTTCCTCTTCACTTTCTGCCATAAGGGTGGTGTCATCTGCATATTTGAGGTTGCTGATATTTCTCCCAGAAATCTTGATTCCAGCTTGTGCTTCTTCCAGCCTAGAGTTTCTCATGATGTACTCTGCATAGAAGTTAAATAAGCAGGATGACAATATATAGCCTTGACGTACTCCTTTTGCTATTTGGAACCAGTCTGTTGTTCCATGTCCAGTTCTAACTGTTGCTTCCTGACCTGCATACAGATTTCTCAAGAGGCAGGTCAAGTGGTCTGATAGTCCCATCTTTTCAGAATTTTCCAATGTTTATTGTAATCCACACAGGAAAAGGCTTTGGCATAGTCAATAAAGCTGAAATAGATATTTTTCTGGAACTCTCTTGCTTTTTTGATGATCCAGTGGATGTTGGCAATTTGATCTCTGGTTCCTCTGCCTTTTCTAAAACCAGCTTGAACATCTGGAACTTTAGGGTTCTTGTATTGTTGAAGCCTGGCTTGGAGAATTTTCAGCATTACTTTACTAGCATGTGAGATGAATGCAATTGTGCAGTAGTTTAAGCATTCTTTGGCATTGCCTTTCTTGGGATTGGGATGAAAACTGACCTTTTCCAGTCCTGTGGCCACTGCTGAGTCTTCCAAATTTGCTGGCATATTGAGTGTAGCACTTTCACAGCATCATCTTTTAGGAGTTGAAGTAGCTCCACTGGACTTCCATCACCTCCACTAGCTTTTTCATAGTCATGCTTCCTAAGGCCTACTTGTCTTCACATTCCAGGATGTCTGGCTCTAGGTGAGTGATCATACCATTATGATTATCTGGGTCATGAGATCTTTTTTGTACAGTTCTTCTGTGTATTCTTGCCACCTCTTCTTAATATCTTCTGCTTCTGTTAGGTCCATACCATTTCTGTCCATCTTTGCATGATATGTTCCCTTGGTATCTCTAATATTCTTGAACAGATCTCTAGTCTTTCCCATTCCATTGTTTTTCTCTATTTCTTTGCACTGATCACTGAGGAAGGCTTTCTTATCTCTCCTTGCTATTCTTTGGACTTCGCATTCAAATGGATATGTCTTCCCTTTTCTCCTTTGCATTTTGCTTCTCTGTTACAGCTATTTGTAAGGCCTCCTTAGGTAGCCATTTTGTTTTTTTGCATTTCTTTCTCTTGAGGACGGTTTTACTCCCTGTCTCCTATACAATGTCACAAACCTCCTCCCATAGTTCCTCAGGCACTCTGTCTATCAATTCTAATTTTATTAGCACTGGAGCCATGAATGTGATGCTGAGGGAGATACGCCACATCCAAGCTAAGAGAAACCCCAGCAAGAAGGTAGGTGCTGAGAGAAGGCATCGGAGGGCAGACAGACTGAGACCACAATCACAGATAACTAACCAATCTAATCACATGGACCACAGCCTTGTCTAATTCAGTGAAACTAAGCCATGCCGTGTAAGGCCACCCAAGATGGACAGCTCATGGTGGAGAGTTCTGACAATATGTGGTCCACTGTAGAATGGAATTGCAAACCACTTCAGTATTCTTACCTTCAGAACCTCATGAACCTTATGAAAAGGCAAAAAGATAGGACACTGAAAGATGAACTCCCCAGATCGGTAGGTGCCCAATATGCTGCTGAGGATCAATGGAGAAATAACTCCAGAAATGCCGGGGACCAGCCCCGGCTGATCCAGGGTATTCGAAGGAGAGACGGCTAGGCGAGGGTCAGGGAACAACTGCTTAATTACACTTTAATTAAGGATACAAAGAGTAATAGAATAAGGATAGCTCAGTGAGGAAATTCAGTGGAGAAAAGAAGCTGAGTGGCTTGGTTTACGCGGAAAATCAATATAACCCGTGACACCAGGTTAGCTCTGACCACGGAGGCCTCAGGCGCCCTCTCGAATAGCGGAAGGTGCCCCACCTTAGACACCTTCTCGAGTGGGTCTTAGAAGCCCAGGCAAATAAATGGTCGCAGAGGACATCCGCGCTCCAGATGGACACTCAGCTGGAAGTTAAAGGGAAGAATGACATGGGGAGACCAAATTTCAGTGAACAAGGCCCGCACTTTATTTTCCAAAGTAGTTTTTATACCTTAAGTTAAGCATAGAGGATAATGGGGGAAGGGGTAGAGTCATGCAGCAAGCCAGGCTTTCTTCCTGCAAACTTATCATATGCAAAAGTTCAGGTGATTGACATCATCTTCTGGCCTGGAGGCCTGTTAACATTTTAAGAAACTTATTTTTCTCTAAAGGTGATTATTCCAAAGTCAGGCACCAGCCTCCAAAAAAGCATTGGACAAAGCTGCATTTTACATTTCTATCACCCATTATATCAATCAATACACTGCCAAGGACACAGTAGGTAAGGAGTATGGAGACTTAGCAGCAAACATTGGCCCAACAAGTGAAAAACCCTTCACCAATACAATTTCTAATCAATCTTTTAACTACTCAAAGGAATCTGTGTTTAGGCAGTTTAGAACATCTCCTGCCTCTCACAGTTGGGAGGCTCTGAACAATCACATGTGGCCGGAAAAACCCATTCAGGCAGGCTAGAGGATTTCCAAAGGAGTTTGTAGGTTGAAACACTGTCACACCCAGGAATTATTAACTGGAGCTGTAAGCTAACTCTTTTTTTCAGAGAGAGGTAGTGGGGGACAGCCCCCTGTAAAGTCAGAGGTGTGGGTGAAAGCACAAAGCAGAAAGTAGGCAGACTCTGGTTTTGGGGGTAGATGCTCGAGAATTTCCAGGGGGACTCCTGAGGCTCGATCCCGCCTTTGCGTATGCCGAGCCTCCTTCCTCATGACCTCTGTCATGGGCGGAGTTCCTCACGCTGGCTCCCAGCAGTGATAGAATTCCAGTTGAGCTATTCCAGATCCTGAAAGATGATGCTGTGGAAAGTGCTGCACTCAATATGCAATATGCACTCAATATGCAATATGCCGGCTCCCGGCACAGAAAGAATGAAGAGACGGAGCCAAAGCAAAAACAACACCCAGTTGTGGATGTGACTGATGATAGAAGCAAGGTATGAGGCTGTAAAGAGCAATATTGCATAGGAACCTGGAATGTTAAGCCCATCAGTCAAGGCAAATTGGAAGTGGTCAAACAGGAGATGCCAAGAGTGAACGTTGACATTTTAGGAATCAGTGAACTAAAATGTACTGGAATGGGTGAATTTAACTCAGATAACCATTATATCTACTACTGTGGGCAAGAATCCCTTAGAAGAAATGGAGTAGTCATCATGGTCAACAAGAGAATCTTAAATCCAGTACTTGGATGCAATCTCAAAAACGACAATCCCTGTTCATTTCCAAGGCAAACCATTCAATATCACAGTAATCCCAGTCCATGCCCCAACTGAAGAAGCTGAAGTAATGCTGAAGAAGCTGAAGTTGAATGATTCTATGAAGATCTACAAGACCTTCTAGAACTAAAACCCCAAAAAGCTGTCCTTTTCATTATAGGGGACTGGAATGCAAAAGTAGGAAGTCAAGAAACACGTGGAGTAACAGGCAAATTTGGCCTTGGAGTACAGATTGAAGCAGGACAAAGGCTGATAGGGTCTTGCCAAGAGAATGCACTATTCATAGCAAAGACCCTCTTCCAACAACACGAGAGGACTCTATACATGGAAGTCACCAGATGGCCAATACTGACTTCAAATTGATTATATTTTTTGCAGCCAAAGATGGAGAAGCTGTATACAGTCAGCCAAAACAAGACCAGGAGCTGACTGTGGCTCAGATCATGAACTCCTTATTGCCAAATTCAGACTTAAATGGAAGAAAGTAGGGAAAACCACTAGACCATTCAGGTATGAGCTAAATCAAATCCCTTACGATTATTTGTGTTTTACTTGGGACGGATATCCTATCACACCCCTGATCCCTGGACTCTTCAGTTCAGTCAAGTGTCAAGTTCCTAAATCTTTGTAGGAAATCTAATCCTTTGGAACACATATATCTTTTTGAGACCTCTAATATACTAGCCAGGTTTTGCTCATTCTATCCAAAGAGCATGATGTCATCAGTGCAATGGATCAATGTGTCTGTGGGTGTCCAGATGGTCCAGAAGCTTTGGATTATAAGGGTAACAAGCTAATAGTTGTTGTTGTTTGTTGTCAATAAGTCATGCCTTACTCTTTTGTGACCCCATGAACTGTAGCCTTTCAGACTCCCCTATCCATGGAATTTCCCAGGCAAGAATACTGGAGTGGGTTGCTATTTCCTGCTCCAGCAGATCTTCCTGACTCAGGGATTGAAACTGTGTCACCTGCAGTGGCAGACAGATTCTTTACCACTGAGCCACCAGGGAAGCCCAACAAACTGACAGAGCCATGGGTAAAGATGCAAATAAATATTACCATTTTCATGTGAACACAAACTATTTCTGATCCTCTTTTCTGATCAAAACAGAAAAAAATTCATTCATCAAATCAGTGGCAACATATCATGTTATCACAGACTTTATGAAACTGTTCTAGCAAAATAACCACACCTAAAAACACAGTTAAAGTCAGCACTGAAATTTGGTTAAGCTTTTGTCATCTACATTCATTCTCCAGCTTTTGTCCAGTTCTTGCAGCAACCATATTGGCAAAATAAAAAGGAGATATGATGTGGCCTCCATGTTTGCATACTTTAAATTTCTATCAGATCAGATCAGATCAGTCACTCAGTCGTGTCCAACTCTTTGCAACCCCATGAATCGCAGCATGCCAGGCCTCCCTGTCCATCACCAACTCCCGGAGTTCACCCAGACTCATGTCCATCGAGTCAGTGATGCCATCCAGCCATCTCATCCTCTGTCGTCCCGTTCTCCTCCTGTCCCCAATCCCTCCCAGCATCAGAGTCTTTTCCAATGAGTCAACTCTTCTCATGAGGTGGCCAAAGTTCTGGAGTTTCAGCTTTAGCATCATTCCTTCCAAAGAAATCCCAGGGCTGATCTCCTTCAGAATGGACTGGTTGGATCCCCTTGCAGGCCAAGTGACTCTCAAGAGTCTTCTCCAACACCACAGTTCAAAAGCATCAATTCTTCGGCGCTCAGCCTTCTTCACAGTCCAACTCTCACATCCATACATGACCACTGGAAAAACCATAGCCTTAACTAGATGAACCTTTGTTGGCAAAGTAATGTCTCTACTTTTGAATATGCTATCTAGGTTGGTCATAACTTTCCTTCCAAGGAGTAAGTGTCTTTTAATTTTATGGCTGCGGTCACCATCTGCAGGGATTTTGGAGCCCAGAAAAATAAAGTCTGACACTGTTTCCACTGTTTCCCCATCTATTTCCAATGAAGTGATGGGACCAGATGCCATGATCTTCGTTTTCTGAATGTTGAGCTTTAAGCCAACTTTTTCACTCTCCCCTTTCACCTTCATCAAGAGGCTTTTTAGTTCCTCTTCACTTTCTGCCATAAGGGTGGTGTCATCTGCATATCTGAGGTTATTGATATTTCTCCTGGCAATCTTGATTCCAGCTTGTGTTTCTTCCAGTCCAGTGTTTCTCATGATGTACTCTGCATATAAGTAAAAAAACAGGGTGACAATATACGGCCTTGACGTACTCCTTTTCCTATTTGGAACCAGTCTGTTGTTCCATGTCCAGTTCTAACTGTTGCTTCCTGACCTGCATACAAAGTTCTCAAGAGACAGGTCAGGTGGTTTGGTATTCCCATCTCTTGAAGAAGTTTCCACAGTTTATTGTGATCCACACAGTCAAAGGCTTTGGCATAGTCAATAAAGCAGAAATAGATGTTTTTCTGGAACTCTCTTGCTTTTTCTATGATCCAGCAGATGTTGGCAATTTGATCTCTGGTTCCTCTGTCTTTTCTAAAAGCAGCTTGAACATCAGGAAGTTCACAGTTCACATATTGCTGAAGCCTGGCTTGGAGAATTTTAAGCATTATGTGGCACCAATTGCTGTCTTTGTCTCTCAGATATGATTTTATTTTTGATTCACTGTCTTTTCCATAGTGCAGTTGAGGAGTGAGGGGAGTAACTGCAGAGGCTTCTTCTAGTACTTCCTTGCTATGATACCTCTTATCACACGTGTCAAACTTATACCATCTGCCAGGTTGTTGATCCAAATTATAGACTTGGGCACCAGGAAAATGACCTCCTGATTGGTCAGTAGACCTACTACTCCTGCTATAGAGTTTATCCAGAATTCTGTTCATCACCTGACCTCTGCAAATCTCCACTGTATCTATGGAAGGACAAGAGAGCATGACAAAATGCTTTGGTTCAATACATAGGAATATCAGTTCAGACCTCATGTCCAAGAGCTCTCTAAATATATTTGATCCTCAAACAACATGGATTTGAACTGTGTGAACCCACCTATATGTGGACTTTCTCAGTAAATATATTGGATTTGGAGATTTATGACAATTTGAAAAAACCTGGAGTTGAACCACACAGACTTGAAATATCAAAATAATTAAGAAAATTTAGGTATTTGGTAAAACTAATACAATATTGCAAAGTTTAAAAATAAAATAAAATTAAAAGAAGAATATTAAAAAAAAAAGAAAATTTAGGTATGTCATGAATAAATACAATATATATTGATTGTAGTCTATTTTGTAATTTGCTACCATCACACAGATATAAATTTATTATAAAAAGTTAGAATTTATCAAAACTTGAGCATCTAAATACCTATAGACCAAACATGTTTCATACATAGTCAAGAGTAATGTAAGCAAATGTAAAAATGCAGTATTGGATTGTAATTGCATAAACTTATCTGTGGTACACACTGTGTGTGCAGGCTATGCTAAGTCAATTCAGTCCTGTCTGACTCTGTGCAGCCATATGGACCATAGTCCCTCAGACTCCTCTATCCTTGCGATTCTGCAGGCAGCCATGGAGAATAATGGCGTGGGTTGCCATGCCCTTCTCCACATACTATACTACTGCAGTAATTTCATAGCCACCTCCTGTTTCTAACCTGGTGAGGCCACGTGTTGCCAGTGTCTGCTTAAAATGACTGTGACTACACTAATCATCACCTCGCGAGCAGTTTGTCTCCCCAGTAAATTGTGTATCAACAGTAAAAAGCACTCTCTCTCATTTCTCGTGTATATTTTCATCTCATTTAGTGCAATACTGTCAACCTTGAGCAACACTGCTGTGGAACTCATAGGACATGACACTAGTGATATTGGAAGTGCTCCCAAGAAGCAGAGAAAAAGTTAAGGCATAAGAAAAGTTGACTTGCTTGTTATAACCCATTGGTTGAGATCTGCAGCTGCTCTTGTCCACCATTCCAAGATAAATGAATCCAACATAAGGACCAACTGTTAAGAAAAAAAAAAATTGTGAAGCTGTTGCTGCAGTTACGTCAACAGGGGTGAAAACTTTGCACTTTTTGTGAAGTACGTTTTTTGTCTCATGTTGAAAATGCATCTTTTATGTGGGTACTGAATTGTTGTAAGGAAATCATACCTATAGGCTTTAATATGATTTGAGAAGAGGGACTGAACTGAACTGAACTGAACTGAAAGTCATCATATGACAACTTAAAGCAAAAGGAAGGTGAAAGATCTAAAGCTGCAGAATTTAATGCCAGCAAAGGATTGTTTGATAAATTTCAAAAGAGGTTAGACTTAAAAAAATGTCAAGATAACAGAAGAAGCTGCTTCTGCAGACCAAAAAGCAGCTGATGAGTTCCCCAATGCCATTAAGAAAATAACTGAGGAAAAAGGATATCTCCCTGAACAGCTTTTAAATGCAAACAAAATACCCTATTCTGGGGGGGAGGGGGGGGGAAGTCCACAAAGGACATTTATTAGTAAGGAAGAGAAGCAAGCACAAGGATTTAAGCCAGGAAGGGATAAGCTAATTCTACTGTTCTGTATAAATGCAGTTGAGTATGATCAGGACTGCCCTTACTTATAAGACTGCTAACTCCTGAGCCTGGAAGGAAAAAGATAAATACCAACTGCTAGTCTTTTGGATGTATAACAAGAAGACCTGGACAATGAGAACTCTTTTTCTGAATTAGTTCCATCAGTGCTTTGTCCTTAAAGTCAGGAAGTATATGACAGCAGGAAGCTGACTTTAAAAATTCTTTTAATATTGGATGATGTCCCTGACCACACAGAACTCTGTGGTTTCAACACCAAAAGTGTCAAAGTGGTCTACTTGCCCACACACATGCCTTTAAGTTTGCCCCTAGATCAGGAAATTATAAGGACCTTTAAGGCTCATGATAATTGTTACTTGATAGGAAGAATTATCAACACCATGGAAGAGAACTCTGACAGACAACATCATCAAAGTCTGGAAGGACTATGCCATCAAGGATGCCATCATTGTTATAGAAAAGGCAGTGAAAGCCATCAAGCCTGAAACAGCAAGTTCCTGCTGGATAAAACTGTGCCCAGATATTGTTCATGCCTTCACAACATTTACAATAGATTCAGTCAAGAAAATCATGAAAAATATGATGAATGTGGCAAAAAGGTGAGAGTGAGTATCAAGATATGGATCTTGGAGAAATTCAAGAGCTAAGAAATACTACACTAGAGACATTAACAGAAGACAGCTTGATGGAGATGAGTGTTTCTGAACAAATGCCAACTGATGAGGAAGACACCTTAGAAGTGTCAGAAAACAAATGATCATTACATAATCTGGCAGAAGGGTTCCAATTACTTAAGATTGTTTTTGACTTTTTTTTTTTTAACACATGGACTCTATTCTATGATATGGCACTGAAATTAGAACAAATGGTGGGAAGATTGGCATTGTATAGAAACATTTTTAGAGAAAGGAGAAAGCAAGAAAGTCAGAAGTTAAAATGTATTCCCATAAAGTTGCACTGAGTTTGTGCCTAACTCCTATACCCCTTTCCACCTCTTCTCCCTCTTCCTCCTCCGCCATCCCTGAGACCAAAAGATCAATCCTTTCTCTTCCTGCATCTCCTCATCTTATTCAGTGTGGAAATGACAAGGATAAAGACTTTAGTGATGATCCACTCCCACTTAATGAATAATAAATATTCCTCATGTCATAACAGTTAATAACTTATCTGTTTAGTATATGCAAAACACTTATCTTTGTGTGAAAATCTAATAACTATATGAGACATTTTTATGTAATTATCATCATTGCCTAAGTATTCATATGTATTAAAACCTCTGCATGTGCATGCTAAGTCGCTGCAGTTGTGTCTGACTCTTTGTGACCCCATGGACTGTAGCCCACCAGGCTCCTCTGTCCACAGGATTCTCCAGGCAAGAATCTTGGAGTGGGCTGCCATGCCCTCCTCCAGGGGATCTTCCCAACTCAGGGATCAGCTGGGTCTTTTACATCTCCTGTATTAGCAGGTAGGTTCTTTACTACCAAAACCTTTGGACTTCTTCAATTCAAATTGGCAAACCCTGAGCCTTCTCCTATGGGGCTTTCCTTGGCTCAGAAGGAAAGAATCCACCTGCAGTGCAGGAGATGCAGGAAGCACCGGTTCGATCCCTGGTTGGGGGAAGATCCCCCGGAGGAAGGCATGGCAACCATTCCAGTATTCTTGCCTGGAGAATACCATGGACAGATGAGCCTGGCAGGCTACAGTCCATGGAGTCACACAGTTGAATATGACTGAAGCGACTTAGCATTCACGAGCCTTCTCCTAAACTGTGTTCTCCTCTTTTGCTAAAGGAGATAGGAATCACTTCATAAGCTACTAAACAATCCCTCTGTTAAAATGTTTAACCTTCAGATATGCGTTAAGCTTCATTTTCCCATGATCCCTCTATAAAGGTTATACATATGTTAGTAATAAGCAGCCAACTTTAGTGTCCTTGTAGGCATATATTTAAAATTACAATTTATCAATACCAATGTGAGAAAAATTGAAAATAAAAACAGACCAATATCATAGGATAAGTAAAGAACATTTCAAATATCTGCTCCTTGAAAGACCAGCTGGCTTGTGTTGAGTCACTGATCATTTCCACTAGTTTTACAAAAAGGATAATTTCAATAATACATTAACTTCTCCTGAACACTGAAAAAGAACAAATATTTTCTAATTCTCCACATAAATGTGATATAACTTTGAAAACAAAACTTAACAAAGACTATTATTCTTTTAATGAACTCCTTGATTGGCAAATGCAATCAAGAAATCCATTAAAAGAATAATTTCCAGTGAGTAATTAAAGTTTATGACAAGAATTTAAAGGTTTATTATTGGCACCCTTAATAGTATAATTAACATTAATGGATGAAAGGTGAGAAGCTTGAGGATGTGTTTGGCTCCCAATCTCACTAAAGATATTGCTTGTGTGGTTTCTCTCTCTTTCTTTTTTATTTTTTAATTGTCTTTGTCACAATTTATTGTGTTAAATAACTAATATGTTTATCTCAGTGTCTTCTTTCTTTAAAAGGAAGTTCTTAGGAGGAAGAAAAATTGAGCAAGAGAAATAATGAAAATTAGAGCAGAAATCAATGAAATTTCAACACAGAAAACAAAGATATACCAATGAATCCAAAAGATAATTCATTTAAAAATCAATATAATCAATAAATCTCTAGCCAGACTAAGCAAGAATAAACAAAGACAAGTCACAAATTATCAATGTCAGAAATGAAAGATAAGAGCAGTGAATAATAAAAGAAATGCTATGTATACTTCTATGTCAAGTATTTTGATAATTTAGATGAAGTGGACAAATTCTCTGGAAGGCATAAATTACTAAAACACAGCCAAGGAGAAATAAAAATCCTGAATGGCTTTTATATATTAAATATGTTGAATGAATAACCAATAATGTTACAAAAAAGAGAGCACCAGGCTCAAATGAGTTCACTGGTGAATTCTACCAAACATGTTTAACAAAGAGATCACCCTAGTTACTAGATACAAAGCTTGCAAATATCTTCTCCCATTCCATAGCTGCATTTTCATTTTGTTGATTGATTCTTTATATGTTTTATATTTTGAGTTAGTCTTCCTTATTTATTTTGCTTTGGCTAGTTATGCTTTTCAAGTCATATCCAAAAACAAACAAACAAAATCATTGCCCACACTGAAGTCAAGGGATATTTTCCTTATGTTTTCTTATAGGAGTACTATGATTTTAGATTTTATGATTAAGTCTTCAGTCCATTTTGAGTTAATTTTGGTGAAGTGTTTGTTGAGATCTTTTGGTTCATTTTTTAATCAAGTTGTTTGTTTTCTTATAGCTAAATTTTAAAAGTTCTTTGTATATTTTGGATAACAGTCTTTTATCAAATATGTGTTTGAAAATATGTTTTTTCCATTTGTGGCATATCTTCTCATTCTCTTGGCATTGTCTCTCATATGCACAATTTGTTACTTTTAGATGAACTTTAGTTTGCCCATTATTTCTTTCATGAATCATACCTTTGGAGTTTCTTCTAAAAAGTCACTGCAACATCCAAGGTCATCTAGATTTTTTCCTGTGTTATCTTCTAAGAGTTTGATAGTTTTGTATTTTACATATAGGTCTATGATTCATTTTGAGCTAATTTTTGTGAAGAGTGCAAAATCTGTATCTGAATTCATACTTTTGTGTGAGGGTGGATGGTCCATTGTTTCAACACCGTTTGTTGAGGAAACTATCTTTGCTCCATCGCATTGTCCTTTGTCAAAGATCAATTGACTATATTTACAATGGTCTGTTTTCAGTTCTCTATTCTGTCCCATTGACCTGCTTTTTCACCACTACCATGCTCTCTTGATTACCATAACTTTACAGCAAGCCTTTAAGTAATGTCAGTCAAATAACATCAGTCCTTCCACTTTGTTCTTTTCCTTAAATATTGCATTGGCTGTTGTGGGTATTTTGCCTCTTGATATGGATTTCAGGATCACTTTGCCACCATCCACAAAGTAACTTGTTGAGATTTACATTATGTCCTGGAGGGGAAATATTCCTCCTTCTGATCATGGATATTTTGGTTGGCTGAACAATTAAAGTGACATAAGAAAGATATGTACATGCAAGGCGTATGAACATGAGAGATTTCAAAGACAGGCAAAATGAGGTATATGCAACCAAGAAGAAGAACGTAGAGGTCCAGGACATCTTCAAAGGGAAGGAAGACAATTCACAGGAAGATGAAAAGAGCATGTTTGGTAAACGTGTTTTAAGGTCCATACCAAAGAAAAATAGGTTACAGAAAGGAGTTTTAACAAAGACTTGGTAAGTAATAATCTGTGGTGAGAGCTGCCTTTCTGAAATATATCTCCTATCTAAATTCTTTTGGCAGTTAGAAGGTAAAAACAAAAACTTCCTGAGACTTCTGTGGCTTAACAACAATCTGCCCATAATAATCTTCATGCTGAAAAGACATATTTTGGGTGATGAATTTTGCTCCCCTACAATTGGGATTGCATTGATTCTGTTGATTGCAAGTTGAGAACTGACAACCTGAAAGCATTGATTCTTCCTATGTATGAGCATGGGATATCTCTCCACCTTTTTCAGTTCTTTGATTTTGTTCATCAGAATGATGTCGTTTTCCTCATGTAGATCTTACACATATTTTGTTACATTTATACCTAAGTATTTTATTTTGGTGGGTGCTAATCTTAATAGCATTGCAGTTTAATGTCAGATGCCACTTGGTCCATTGCTGATATATGGGAATGATTTATTTTAGTATATTAACCTTGTATCCTACAGCCTTGCTATAATCACTTATTAATGCCAGGAGTTTGGGGGTTAATCATGTCATCTCTGAATAAAGACAATAAAGACAATTTTATTTTTCCTTTCCAATCTGTATGTATTTGGTTTTCCCTTTCTCTCATATGCATTAGTTAGAGCTTTCAATATGATGTTGAAAAGGAAGGGTGAACGGTGGAATCCTTGCCTTATTCCTGTTATCAGTGGGAAAGCTTTGATTTTTTTTTCTTTCTTTTTTTTGATTCTCTCATCATTAAGTAAATGATAGCTATAGATTTTGTAGATATTCTTCAACAAGTTGAGGAAGTTCCCCTCTATTCCAAGTTTATTAGGATTTTTAAAATCATTAATGGATGTTCGATTTTGTCAAATGTCTTTTCTGTAACTATTAATATAATCTTGTGATTTTTATTTTTCAGTCTGTTGATGTGATAGAGTAAATGGTTTTTAAAAGTTGATCTAGCCTTGTACACCTGGGATAAATCCCCCTTGGCAATAGTGTATATTTGTACATATTGTTGAATTCACTTTTTAAATCAAACTGTGTTGAGAATTTTTGCTATGTTAATGATAATATTGGTCTCCAGCTTTCTAAGCTTATACCATAAATGTAAAAATAATAAAGGATTTTATCTTTTTTATTTTTCTAGTTTCTTCCTCCCTGCTTCTCTCCAAGAAATGAGAAGCTCGTCTGATTACATGGAATCTCAGTATCATGATTGGCCAACTAATAAGAGTGAGTAATTTACAAAACTGTAAAAAGTTTTGTTGTTTAAAACCATTACATTTTTAAAAAACTTGTTAAACATAAAGAGCAAACTAATCGATCACCCTACTGGTGAATGCTTAGATTACTTGCCTTTTTTCCACTGTTAAATATATGGTTAGGGAAAATGATTTTGCAAGGCAAGGTAACTTTTCTGCAGCAGTTTGTATTACTTTATTGGCATATAATTTAGAAATAACCAAGACAGTATATGAATGTTGTTTCATAAACAGTTAATAGAGGACAGTTTTATTATATCCTAACCACCACTCAGTATTATCCAGTATATTTCTAAATTTTTGTTAGTTTTATAGATACAATTTTTCTTATCTATAAGAAAAGATAAGCCTTTTCCTTAATTTGCATTCATTTATTTGAAATTATGCAGTTTTCATATGCTGATTAATAATTAGCATCTTCTTGCAAAAACAACCTATTCATGTTTTGCTCTTCTTCCTTTTTAAAAACTGAATATGTCTTAGTTTTAATGAAAAACATTTACCTGTTTTAAGTATTGCTAGTTCTGTGAAATTGTTTTAAAGTTGATAAAATACACACATACACCAGCACATATATATATATTTTTAATCAATAGAAGATTATTATTCTTTTCCTAAACTTTCAAAGTCGTTATTAGCAACTCACATAACATGTTTAATGTTATGTTTTATTTGAATTATGCATTTCATTAAGCATATTGATGTTTACTAAAGGTATGTATTTGCTTCATTTAGTTCCATTGTGTCTGAACTCAAAATAACATTTACTTTGTGGATATAGAATTTTAGTAGACATGCTTGCAAATGTCAATAGTTTTATTTCCTCATTATGTCCTTTATGAGTGTTATAACATTGGTTCCTCTTGAAAGTAGAATTTGATATAAAACATACATGCAGATGATTTATTTAAGGAAGTAAAGCTAGACAGCTGAGGAATCAAGGGGGTGGAAAAATAACACATATTTCTAAGTGCGTGTACACTAGGGCTGAGCCAATTCCCACAGGTGTGCCTTGTCACGACATCACAGAAGTGGCAAACATGGTGTGCAATCGAGATGAGAGGCCCAATTTCCAGTAACAAAGAGAAATCACATCCACGTCTTCTACATACAAGCCAATCAACTCTAGTTTGTCTTCCTAATCCAGTTAAGGTTCTTGACTGTGGCAAGCAAACAAAATGATTTTAAAAAGATGGATACAAAGTTCTACTTAAACTTGAGCAGAGGATATACATTCTTGTGGCTTGAAACCTTCATTCATGAAATCCTAATTCATAGGTTTGTTTTGAGGATGAAAAAGGGTTTTTTTTTTTTTTTTTTAATTATAAGGCAAGCTTTAAAACAGTGCCTCCACAAGTACTCAACACAGCTTTGCTATTATTAGTTCCATTAGTTCCTGTATGATTTACTTATCTTAATTAATTTTTTGAGAAATAAATGATACCATTACTATTAATGTAATTTTAAAAATTAAAATGCTATTTTCAGTAAAAACAATAGCACATTTTAGTTATATTTTATTATATTCAAATTGTCTGTGATGAATACCTTTAATATGGATAGTAAAAAACAAACAAAAAAAATCCTGTTCAAAAAATAGTCATTCAATATATACTGGTGGTTCAGACAGTAAAGAAACCACCTGCAATGCAAGAGACCCGGGTTTGACCCTGGTTCAAGAAGATCCCCTGGAGTAGGAAATGGCAACCCACTCCAGTGTTCTTGCCTGGTGAACTCCATTGATATAAGAGCCTGGCAGGTTACAAAGAGTTGGACACAACTGAGTGACCAACACTTGGGTTACTTGGTTATATACTTACTGAGACTGTCTGCAACTAAGAATCTCAACAATAGAAGAAGGAAAGCAAAATCTTTTGAGATATATAAAATAGGAGGCAAGGGGGGATTGTTTTCAGAATTTTCCACAGTTTATTGTGATCTAAACAGTCAAAGGCTTTGGCATAGTCAATAAAGCAGAAATAGACGTTTTTCTGGAACTCTCTTGCTTTTTCAATGATCTAGCGGATGTTGGCAATTTGATCTTTGGTTCCTCTGCCTTTTCTAAAACCAACTTGAAAAACTGGAATTTGTTCAAGTTGGTTCACGTATTGCTGAAGCCTGGCTTGGAGAATTTTCAGCATTACTTTACTAGCATGTGAGATGAGTGCGATTGTGCAGTAGTTTGAGCATTATTTGGCATTGCCTTTCTTTGGGATTGAAATGAAAACTGACCTTTTCCAGTCCCGTGGCCACTGCTGAGTTTTCCAAATTTGCTGGCATATTGAGTGCAGCACTTTCACAGCATCATCTTTCAGGATTTGAAATAGCTCAACAGGAATTCCATCACCTCCACTAGCTTTGTTCACAGTGATGCTTTCTAAGCCCCAATTGACTTCACATTCCAGGATGTCTGGCTCTAGGTGAGTGATCACACCGTCATGATTATCTGGGTCGTGAAGATCTTTTTTGTACAGTTCTTCTGTGTATTCTTGCCACCTCTTCTTAATATCTTCTGCTTCTGCTTCCATACCATTTCTGTCCTTTATCGAGCCCATCTTTGCATGAAATGTTCCCTTGGTATCTCTGATTTTCTTGAAGAGATCTCTAGTCTTTCCCATTCTGTTGTTTTCTTCCATTTCTTTGCATTGATCGCTGAGGAAGACTTTATCTCTTCTTGCTATTCTTTGGAACTCTGCATTCAGGTGCTTATAGCTTTCCTTTTCTCCTTTGCTTTTCACTTCTCTTCTTTTCACAGCTATTTGTAAGGCCTCCTCAGACAGCCATTTTGCTTTTTTGCATTTCTTTTCCATGGGGATGGTCTTGATTCCTGTCTCCTGTACAATGTCACGCACCTCAGTCCATAGTTCATCAGGCACTCTATCAGATGTAGTCCCTTAAATCTATTTCTCACTTCCACTGTATAATCATAAGAGATTTGATTTAGGTCATACCTGAATGGTCTAATGGTTTTCCCTACTTTCTTCAATTTAAGTCTGAAACTGACAATAAGGAGTTCATGATCTGAGCCACAATCAGTTCCTGGTCTTGTTTTTGTTGACTGTATAGAGCTTCTCCATCTTTGGCTGCAAAGAATATAATCAATCTGATTTTGGTGTTGACCATCTGGTGATGTCCATGTGTAGAGTCTTCTCTTGTGTTGTTGGAAGAGGGTGTTTGCTATGACCTGGGCATTTTCTTGTAAAACTCTATTAGTCTTTGCCCTGCTTCATTCCGTGTTCCAAGGCCAAATTTGCCTGTTACTCCAGGTGTTTCTTGACTTCCTACTTTTGCATTCCAGTCCCCTATAATGAAAAGGACATCTTTTTTGGTTGTTAGTTCTAAAAGGTCTTGTTGGTCTTCATAGAACCGTTCAACTGCAGCTTCTTCAGCATTACTGGTTGGGGCATAGACTTGGATTACTGTAATATTGAATGGTTTGCCTTGGAAAGGAACAGAGATCAATAAACCGTGGAATATTCTGAAAGAGATGGGAATACCAGACCACCTGTCCTGCCTCTTGAGAAGTCTGTATGCAGGTCAGGAAGCAACAGTTAGAACTGGACATGGGACAACAGACTGGTTCCAAATAGGAAAAGAGTATGTCAAGGCTGTATATTGTCACCCTGCTTATTTAGCTTATATGCAGAGTACATCATGAGAAATGCTGGACTGGAAGAAACACAGGCTGGAATCAAGATTGCTGGGAGAAATAATAATAACCTCAGATATGCAGATGACACCACCCTTATGGCAGAAAGTGAAGAGGAACTCAAAAGCCTCTTAATGAAGGTGAAAGTGGAGAGTGAAAAAGTTGGCTTCAAGCTCAACATTCAGAAAACGAAGATCATGGCATCCGGTGCCATCACTTCATGTGAAATAGATGGGGAAACAGTGGAAACAGTGTCAGACTTTATTTTTTGGGGCTCCAAAATCACTCTAGATGGTGATTGCAGCCATGAAATTAAAAGACACTTACTCCTTGGAAGGAAAGTTATGACCAACCTAGATAGCATAGTCAAAAGCAGAGACATTACTTTGCCAACAAAGATCTGTCTAGTCAAGGCTATGGTTTTTCCTGTGGTCATGTATGGATGTGAGAGTTGGGCTGTGAAGAGGGCTGAGCACCGAAGAACTGATGCTTTTGAACTGTGGTGTTGGAGAAGACTCTTGAGAGTCCCTTGGACTGCAAGGAGATCCAACCAGTCCATTCTGAAGGAGATCAGCCCTGGGATTTCTTTGGAAGCAATGATGCTAAAGCTGAAACTCCAGTACTTTGGCCACCTCATGCGAAGAGTTGACTCACTGGAAAAGACCCTGATGCTGGGAGGGATTGGGGGCAGGAGGAGAAGGGGACGACAGAGGGTGAGATGGCTGGATGGCATCATTGACTCGAGGGATGTGAGCCTGAGTGAACTCCGGGAATTGGTGATGGACAGGGAGGCCTGGCGTGCTGCAATTCATGGGGTCGCAAAGAGTTGGACATGACTCAGTGACTGAACTGAACTGAACTGAACTGGGGATTGTTTACTTTTAAATAAACACAGTACAAGAAATTTTGTCTGCATATAATTTGTATGCATGTTTTTATTAAAAGAGATTGTATACATCAAAGTAGAGGATAATGCAAACAAACGTGGTCCTTTTTTGTCAACTATAATTGTTATTATGCTAATTTCCTTTTATTTTGGAGGAATAAAAATGCAATTCAAAAGAAAATGTCCCGTAGACAATGATCAAGAAACTTAATTTTTCTTCTCTATTTCTTAAGATTGCTTGAAGTTCAAACTAATCTTAGTGTTTAAAAAAAATTCCTTAAAATAGAAAGCACTAGATGTGATTCTACTTTTAACATTTAGCATCACCTAGAAATACAAACTCCTGACATCCAAGAGATATGAATAACAAATGGAAAAGGCTACAGAAAGGATCAAATCTATTTGATGTGTGGACTATTGTAAAGAATGTTGAACTTTCCATTTTTTAAAAATTTCTTTTGAAACTGTAGCATAGAAAGCAATTCCTAAAAATATTCTTAATGTTTCAATTAATTAAAAGAATCTAAATGTTTAACTATACACTGCTTACTTGATAATTGAAAAGTACTCTAACACAATCATTTGTTGTAGAAAATGATAAAAATAAATTATTTTTGAAACTTTACTTGGACAGAAGTAATTAAAGAATATGTAACATATAACTCTTAATAATGCAATGTGGTAAAATGTCCAGTGAATAAGTAACACTGATAGGGATATTTTGAGAAAATATTAACATATTCATTTGGCATTTTTCCTCTCAGTGTTTCTGAATAACCATGTTCTTCCACCTCCACCAAACACACACACACACACACACACACAATATCTCTAAGAAGAAATTAAAGAGTAGTAACATTTAAAAAAAAATATTTCATAGATTAAGTGAACAGTATGAAGAAATTTTAAATGTTTTATATAGGAGTCCAGAGTAGGTTAATTATAAAATAAATGCATAATCCTATCTATCAGCCTTTAGATTTGATTTTTTGGTAATGTCTTATGTTGACACTCCACGAATAGTAATATACATGTGATTGCTAAGTCGCTTCAGTCGTGTCCGACTGTGTGCAACCCCATAGACGGCAGCCCACCAGACTCCCCCGTCCCTGGAATTCTCCAGGCAAGAACACTGGAGTGGGTTGCCATTTCCTTCTCCAATGCATGAAAGTGAAAAGTGAAAGTGAAGTCGCTCAGTTGTGTCCGACTCTTCACGACCCCATGGACTGCCGCCCACCAGGCTCCTCCGTCCATGGGATTTTCCAGGCAAGAGTACTGGAGTGGATTGCCGTTGCCTTCTCCATACATGTGATTAGGTGATTGTTTTACAACCTTTGCATGGAACAGGGGTAGCAAATCAAATTAAGACAAAACACTGAACTCTTAGAATAGACAGAAAGCTATAGAAATTGCTGTAGTAACTATCCAAATGTGATATAACAAATACTGTGATAAATGCAAATATTCTTAGATGAACATTGAAAATAATGAGGCAAATTCTGCTTAGCACAATTTGGGAAAGTACTCTTTGAAAAGATGTCATTTAAATTTAATTTAATTTACATTTAATTTAATTTACATAGGTGAGATTGCCATTACTTTGCCAACAAAGGTCCATCTATTCAAAGCTATGGTTTTTCCAGTGGTCACTTATGGATGTGAGAGTTGGACTATAAAGAATGCTGAGTGCCAAAGAATTGATGGTTTTGAACTGTGGTGTTTGAGAAGACTCTTGAGAGTCCCTTGGACAGCAAAGAGATCCAACCAGTCCATCCTAAAGGAAATCAGTCTTGAATGTTCATTGGAAGGACTGATGCTGAAACTGAAACTCTAATACTTTGGCCACCTGATGCAAAGAATTGACTCATTTGAAAAGACCCTGATGCTGGGAAACATTGAAGGTAGGAGGAGAAGGGGACGGCAGAGGGTGAGGTGGTTGGATGGCATCACTGAGTCAATAGACATGAGTTTGAGTAAGCTCTGGGAGTTGGTGATGGACAAGGAAGCCTGGCGTGCTGTAGTCCATGGGGTTGCAAAGAGTCAAACATGACTAAGGGACTGAACTGAACAGGTGAGATTATTTTCTAGTTCACTCACCTATTTGAATGTTAAAATCAGAAGTTAAATTCAATACTATTTATTACCAAAGCTCATACTGTTTACATTCCTATAAAAGATAGAAGAAATTAAGATCATTTTGGAAATAAAGAATATTTGTTTTGGTTTCCCTCTCTCTTCCTTTCTCTCTCTCTTTTTTTCCTTGAAGATGATGCACAATAGACTGTTGAGGGTCATAGAAGCTGAAGAACTGAGCTTTAAAAGCCAGCTAAGAGGCTACTGTGATCTCAGGGTCAAGTGACAGGATTAAACAAGCCTGAAAAAGCAGCTGTTTAGATAAAGAGAATATGAAGGAATTTAAAATGTTTTGATTCTAGCTCTGGAAATGCAAAATCAATGGCACCATTAGCAAGAGTAAAGAGTTGTGATTTCAATAAGTTAGAGTCAACAAAGGGCCAACGGCAGGCTTAAAATAAGTGAGCTAATTCTTCATCCCTATCACTTCTCTTAACACAACATAGAAACATGGCTGCAGTATTCCCTGAGGCCTCATCTCCCTATATCCCATTCTTCACACACGTATATGTAACCGAACATAGTAAAAATACATGCCTGTTAGGCAAACCTATTTGTAGTTTCTGTATCCCCAATTCAAACATACTGCTGCCTCTAACTTTAAATCCCTCTTATAAAGAAATTTGAGAGGCAGTAGTTTTGGTTGGACAATGTTAAGTTCATTTTCTGATATTATAAAGATTCAGAATATGTCATCCCACCCCCCAGATACCATACTGACATATTAATTATTTTGAATTAAAGGTGCTTAAGAAAGAACCTTGCAAGAAGTGCACTGACTCTCCTTTGTTCTCTTGAAAGCAGAGGATAACTCTCTCATGTAAAATGTACCTTGTCCCTGGAAGGTAGAAGTAATCTCTACTGCCAGAGACAAGAAATTTAGGACAAGAAACGTTGTATAAATAAACCTTGTTAATTCTTCCATCATTTATTATTCTTATCTCAAATATCTCCAACATGGCAAGGCTTCCTTGGGGGCTGAGAGGGTAAAGCGTCTGACCACAATGTCGGAGTCGTGGGTTCGATTCCTGGGTCAGGAAAATCCCCTGGAGAAGGAAATAGCAACCCACTCCAGTATTCTTGCCCCCACACAGAGGAGGCTGGTTGGCTACAGCCCACAGGGTCGCAAAGAATCGGACGCGACTAAGCGACTTCACTTTCTTTTTTCTTTGTCAGTTCTCCAAAAATTTATTGTTTCTGCTGCTGCTAAGATGAGTCAATCGTGTCCGACTCTGTGCAACCCCAGAGACGGCAGCCCACCAGGCTCCCCGTCCCTGGGATTCTCCAGGCAAGAACAGTGGAGTGGGTTACCATTTCCTTCTCCAATGCATGGAAGTGAAAAGTGAAAGTGAAGTCACTCAGTGGTGTCCGACTCCTAGCAACCCCATGGACTGCAGTCCACCAGGCTCCTCCATCCATGGGATTTTCCAGGCAAGAGTACTGGAGTGGGTTGCCACTGCCTTCTCCGTTTTTTTATCTAAAAGGTATAAAGTCTTCCTGCTCTGGTTACTCCTTTGAGTCTTATATTTTTATTGGGCATGATGTTGGTGGTGCTAAGTCAATTTAGTGTGTCCAATTCTTTGCAACTCTAAGAATTGTAGCCTCTCAGGCTCCTCTGTCCGTGGGATTTTCCAGGTAAGAACACTGGAGTGGATTGCCATTTCCTTCTCCAGAGGCTTTTCCTAATCCAGGGACCGAACCAGAGTCTCGTATGCCTCCTGCATGAGCAGGCAGGTTCTTTACCACTAGCTCCACCTGAGAATCTTTGATGGCTCAGTTGGTAAAGAATCTGCCTGCAATGCAGGAGACCACCTGCAATGCAGGAGACCGGAGTTCCACCTTAGGTGGGGAAGATCCTCTAGAGAATGAAATGGCAACCTACTCCAGTATTCTTGCCTGGAAAATTCCATGGATAGACAAACCTCACAGGTTACACTCCATGGGGTCACAAGAGTCTTAGTGACTAAACCACCAGTATATATATAGAGAGAGATAGATAGATAGATAGATAGATCTAGATAGATAGATACAGATATCTATATCTATATCTTCTGTCCAAGGGATTCTCCAGGCAAGAATACTGGAGTGGGTTGCCATGTCTATACTGGAAGATGCCCTAGAGAAGGAAATGGCAACCCACTCTATCTTGCCTGGAGAATCCCATGGACAGAAGAGCCTGGCGAGCTATAGTCCATAGGTTCGCAAATTAATTATATATGTATATAATTAATTGCTTTTCCCCTGTTATTCTGTTTTATGTCAATTTAACTATTAGACCAGCCAAAAAACCTGGAAGAGAAGGATAAATGCTCCACCTCTATAACATATTGAAGTTAAATGAATGCAGTTATATGATGTATGTGGTTCTCTGTCTTGTACAGTACCCATGAGAATCAGGCTCAGTAATGTCCCACTGGGGGAGTTCCCTGTGTTTGGAAAAGTATACAAAAATTTGAAATGGAAGTCTAATCCTGACTACAAGAGTGTTGGCTGATAGCTCATTTTAGAATACAGTTTGGGAAAAGAAATAAAAAGAGGAAAAACATGCAAAAATTATCCTTTAGAAAAGTAGGATAACCACATGTCACACTAATCTTCATTGGCTTCATTAGAGCCAAGTTGTGTCAGCTGACAAACTTACATATGTGAAGACATTACAAGGATGATAGAAAGATGAAATGGACAGTGAAACATGCACATTTACTGCAAAATTCCGAGAAAATAAATCACTGAGATGGTGTGAGGGAAGCGCCAGTTGGTAAGTGCTTCCTGCCTAATGCTGGTGTACACTGCTCTTCTTTGTCTTCTTTGAAGCCACTCTCTGATATGATAGGTAGATACGTATTTGTTTTTCTAGTTAACTGAAAACTGTATTGCCCTCCAAAACCTTTGCCTCTGAGAAATACCATCTACAGTGCAGTTCTTTGAGAGTTCAAAATTTTTCATATTGAAAAATACAAAATGTCAAAACAAGTTCTGCTGGATTTCAATCTTCTGCCACTTATTACTTCTATGAGTATTTAAGTAGAACTCAAATCATCTGAGTCCTTTTACTTTGTGCATCTTTTAAATCCTATAGCTCTATTAATAAATAGTGAAATTACTGTAACTACCAAATATGATTGAGAACCTAATAATAAGCAGAAAAAAAATGACATAGATTAGCTAGAAGATGCTGCAAAGCTCATGAACTAAAATCTACACAGGTAACTCAGAGCATCTTAATTCTCTATTTTAATGATAATTTAGGAATAATTTAAGTCTAAAACTATTATTTTATAACATTATTTATGTTATATTATTATTTATAATACTATACTAATATTTCTGAGTACTTAGTAATCAGCAAGCCAATCCTAATCTACTCAGCATTATCAGAAAAAGAAAGAATATAGAATATGTGTGAAATTTTGTATATTACAAGGAAATACATAATCCAAGGTCATGATAATTTATTATCTAATGTTTGAGCTGTGAGTACAGTTAAAACAGAATATTAGAAAATGATAGGAATGTTAGAGGCAGGAACACGTTAGCAGAAAGAACTGACTGCTGATAACTTGCTGATGAGGGAGAAAATAGAAATCCAGGAAAACAGACTGCAAAACTGAAAAAAAATATTAAAAAGGATACATAGAATTAATTAGGATTTTATATTACTGCAATACTTATGACATGTAACTGCACTACATTTCAGCTCTTGTTTTCCATTGTTGACTCTTAGTAGTTGTACACAGATTAAATTACATAAAATCCATATTATTTAAGAAAGTAGGGCAACATGGATTCAAGAACTGACCTTTCTCAATTTTACTCCACTTTTTCATTCTTTCTCTGCATCAAGGTCCCAGTTTTGCTTATCTTCAAACTACTTTCTTCTCTGAGCTCTGGCTTTCTTCTAACCTCAGTGAACGCAGTGATGGACATATTTATGTCAAAATGCTTGGCTATTTGAAATAAGAAACTTAGCTAACTAAAACTGGAGTATTTGGAATATCTCCTCTTCTGGAAATGTCAGCAAAAGGCCATGTTATGAAGGAAGGAGCAAAGGACATGTTAGATGAATTCATTATAAAAGATATTTTTTTCATTTCTTTCTAACCTTTGAAAGCTAATTTCCAATGAAATTAATTAGCTTGATGTGGTTCTCATTTACAACACGTCTAATTTAAACTAACAAAATAAACTACATAGGTAACAAATTGCCTAAATATTTCAAGCAAATTGAAATAAACCTCAATTTAGTAACTATTCCTGGAGAAAATATTTTTATTTCAGTGATTGGCCTAATTATCTCAGATGTGACACTTTCATTTACACAATATATACTTTGTACAAACAAAATTGCTGAACTTTTTTAAGAAAGTAAACTTCAAGTTTATGAAAATTTTAGGAGCATAATATTTTTGATCCAAATTATTAATATGAGGCTAATTACCTAGCACTAGCACTTTCCTTTTATAGATAGGAAATAAAGATGAATCTGCTCATGTTGGCTTCTTATTCAAACTTCAGTAGCAAAATGTACCATCTCCTCTCATTTGTCTCAATAGCAAATTTTTCCAGACATAGAATTATATTTAATGCCAGCTATTTTTTTTAAGAGCTAGAGAAAACATGGATGTGAGATGGCAGACATATGACATGAACTTGATTTTTTTTTTTTTTTTTTGATAGCTAATCAAGATGTCTGAAAACATAGAATGAGTTATTACCATAATAGCATCAGGCCACTGTAATGGAGCAAAATTTACCTCCCCCCTCCAAAAAAAAAAAAAAAAGTCTCTTTGGTATGAGAATTATTTCATGTTGAAAACAGTCAAGGCCCAAAAGACTCAAGAAGAAACTTTGACCTTCCCCTTTAATGGCCTAAAAGAGTTTAGAATGGAGGACCCGCTCCTGGAATAAAATTATCCCCAGAGATATCTGCAAAGAATAAGGGCTAGGTGTTGGGTGGAAACTCAGCTGTGCCTAGAGATGAGTCCACTTTGTGTCTCTGTCTCTGCATGGCCTAGAAATTTGGCCAAATGTATCTATTTACCAAAATTTGCTTTTCCATCTCCATATGAGCTGTGTTCCTTCCCTTTGAAGTTTCAAACCACTACTCCCAACATATTTATTTGTCTTTAACTGAAGATAGTGTATGGAGTGAGAATTTTGGACATTTTGTTGAGTTAGTCAGTTTTCCTTGGTTTCTCCCATGTAAACATGCTATTATAGTTCTGTTTGATTTTTCCTGTTAATCTGTCTCATATGGATTTAATTCTTAGTTCAGCCAGAAGAACCTAGAAGGGCAGAGAAAAATTATTCTTCACTGTCAGCATATCAAACTCTGAAAAAGCATTTGTTTCTGTTGACATGAACTGAGTACCAAACAACCAAAATTTGAATCATTGAAAGCATAATATGCAGAGTGGAAAATCCAACTCAAAGATTTTGATCAAAAACATACCTATTGACCATGTTTTTCTGTGATGAAAAACATACTTTAGAGACCAATTAACTACTTGTGATGTTTTTTTTTCATCCTGAAACACTTATATAGTACCATCCTCTGTTTAGAATTTTAAATTCATAAAGGATTTTTGTATTTAGTTTGAAATTCCACCCTGGACTACCTTTGGAATTTCAAGTCAGTTCCCTTTTCCTGGCAAGTTTCTGGATGACACACATGTTTCTTCTGTTACTATTTCCTGTGCTATTGTGCTTATCATTCTGTTCTTCTATACCATATCCTTTATTAGCAGCTATTAGGCCAAATCATATACTTTTGCCACCTGAGTGACTACTTTTGATAATCTTACTGGCCGCATAGCCCAAGGTAATCTTCCATTTGGTGTTGGGAGTAGAGTACGCCCAAATCTAGTGCTTTAAGGTAGCTGAGGATTATTTCCCTTTCTTAAACCTCTCTCTAGTAAGAACATGGAAACAATTTTCTTGTGTATATGTTATATATTTTAAATGCAACATCCCGTTTCTCATACAAATGTACAGGTTCCTTGTTGATCAAAAATTGAAGTCCTACAACTTATGTTATACCACTTTCTCTAGTAAGAAAAGTTTTTAAAAAATTTACAGTAACTTTTGCTTTGTTCAATTATTTAGTACCAGAGTAGGGAAGCATGCTAGTTTTGTTTCCAATAGATGTAACAATTCTAGCACTTTTCTTATGCCGAAATAAAAATGACTTTTCATTTTTATCAAAATCTTTCTCTTCATCCCTCCTTGAAATTTACAATATTTTCATCTCTTTTATATCATTTCATTTGAATTGTAATACAAATTAATTTGTCCTGATCAACAGATAACCAAATGACAAAACAGGAGGCAAAATTAGAGGCTGATTGCTTCGTGTCTGTTGAGGCTAAAGCACTCAGTTTTAATTAATGTTAAAAAATTGTCTTGGGGATTGTAATTCCCAATCACTAGTTCCATTATTATTTTACTAATTAGGAAATCTTTTGGTAGTCAGGTCTAGTTCTCAGAGTGTTAAAAATGTCAGAGGGTTTCGCAAATTTAGAACATAGGTTGGAAGTAGAATGGGGATTCCCAAGTCGTGCTAGTGGTAAAGAATCTGCCTGCCAATGCAGAAGACACAAGGGACACTGGTTCAATCCCTGGGTTGGGAAAATCTCCTAGAGTAGGAAATAGTAACCCACTCTAATATACTTGCCTTAGAAATTCCATGGATAGAGGAGCCTCGTAAGCTGCAGTCCATGGGGCTGCAAAAAGTGGACACAACTGAGCACACGCGCGTCGCATGTGCGTGCGCACGCACACACACACACACACACACACACACACACACACATCTACTAGTAGAATAGAAGCTGCCAACAGCTTTAGGATTAATCCATCAGACTCAGCCTGTCCCTCGTTACTTGGCCATGGCTGTCACGGTGAAAGATGAACTCTCTTGTACTTGGACTGTTAATATAAATGAGCTCTATTTCACTTTGAGATGTCTTGATTGAGAATTCTTGAGATGACTCAGGTCAGTTTTCTGAGAGGTTACAACTAATTTAGAACTTACAAGTGAGTATAAATAGCTTAAGCTGATCATTTTGCTATGACATACTTTACTCTGGGGTTGAATTTCATTTACTGCCCCAAAACTAATTATTTAACTTTTTAAAGGCTTTCCAGAGAAAGTGATCTCACAAAGTCCCAACTAGCTAAAGCATAAATTTCCCTGTTAGTTACAGCTGTTTTAGAGATATGTTGAATTATAGTGAGCTGTGTTGATCCCTTGGGCACCCCGTTGGCAAATTCTTTGTGCCTTGAGAATTACCTAATTATTCTTTTTCTTTGTTCCCTATCTTTTAATCAGACTTTAACTTTTCTTCCTATGATTTCTTTGGTCTTATTAATGGAATGGCATAAAAACTTAATCAGAATCCTCCTTTGCAAGTTTAAATAAATTAAACCTGTTTTTCCTCCATATGTAATTTGTCTCTCATGGTTTTTTTTTTTTTTTCTTTAATGATGATCTTGTCAAAAAACTAATTCATATTACACTTTTAGGGACTTAAAGTAGATTATGGGCCTAAAATTTTTTTTTATTATTTATTTATTTATTAACATTACTTTTTAGTCATTTAGAATATTTTAATTTTTATAAGATATCCTATCATAATTATATTTATAATTTATTATTATAATTTATTATAAATATATTATATTATAATTATAATTATATTATTATTATTATTTATTATGACTTTAGAATAAGCTAGTTTCTCTGGTGGCTCAGATGGTAAAGAATCTGCCTACAATTCAGGAGACCCAGGTTCAATCCCTGGGTTGAGAAGATCCCCTGGAGAAGGGAATAGCTATCCACTCCATTATTCTTGCCTAGAGAATTCCATGGACAAAGGGGCTGGTGGGCTACAGTCCATGGGGTTGTAAAGATTCGAACACAACTGAGCGACTAAAAAGAAAAATATTGTTTTATTGGACTCTGATAAAAAAAGAATTATGTTAGATAAATTAAGCAAAGAAGATTTTATTCATGACTACAGTATTACGATTGAGAGACATTGAACTCAAATCTCTTGAAACAAATGGTGGCAGAGATTTTAGGTTCTACAATGAGCTAGTGGAAAAGTACTGGAGGACTTCTGTGGGGTCAATGTTATTAGGCCATTTTTGTTTGTTAATTGGCACTTACAGAAGTAAGGTTTCTACCTTCCCACAGAGATGAGATAAGGGCCCTAAGTTTTCTAAAAAAAATTTTTTTTAAGTATAGTGAGCGTATAATATTAAATTATTTCAGGTGTACAACATGATTCCATATTTGTGTGTATTGCAAAAATGATCACCACAATAAATCTAGTTAACATCTAGTATCATACACAGTTAAATTTTTTCTTCTGATGAGAACCTTTAAGAATTATGCTCAGCAACTTTCAAATATGTGATATGGTGTTATTGACTGTAGTCACCATGCTGTATATTACATCCCATGGATTATTTATTTAAAAACTGGATATTTGTACCTTTTGACCCCCTTCCTCCTGAGAGGGTAACAGGCAGGAAGGCCAGGGGTCTCCAAATGGAGGAAATAGCCTGCAAGTGTCAGACATTTTTATCTCTCTTAAGCGGCAAGAGGAAACAAACTAGCAATATTTTTTTCCTTCTCTATACAAATTTAAAGAGAGGTTTCTCTTAAAATACTGTGTTGCCATAATGACACCTGGTTTCGCCTGAAGTTAGCTATTCTTGAGCCTAGAGATAACCAATGCCTTTTTCTTATGGAAATGTTTGTCTTAAGCTATGCTAATATACTACGCCTTTACCCCAAACTCTGTCTCCAAGTCGGTTCCGCCTCTTGGCCCAAAACCTACTTGACAAACCAGTATGTTATACTCAGATATTGTTCCCCTAATCTGTGTAAATGAAACTATTTGTATGGTGGTCTGTCCTTCTTTAAGATTCAAGTTAATTATTTTATGGCCCAAGATAAACCATTTGGTGCCATTCTAAATTTTAAGACATTCCTTTCTTTCATTAACAGACTGCTAGTGACTATATAACATCCAGCTGAAGACTAGCAAGGGGGTACTCTTTCTGCCCCCTTCTGATGCCTATGTCAGAAGCTTTCTCTATCTCCTTTATACTTTAATAAAACTTTATTACACAAAAGCTCTGAGCGATCAAGCCTCGTCTCTGGCCCCGGATTGAATTCTTCTCCTCCGGGGGCCAAGAATCCCGGTGTATTCCCGTGATTCAACAACAACCTTTCACTCCTAACCTCTGCCTCTGGCAATTACCAATATAGCTTCTATGTTTATGAGCTTGGTTTTGTTTCACTTAGCATGATGCCCTCAAGGTCCATCCATAGTGTTGCAAATGGCAAGATTTCATTATTTTTATGGCCGAATAATATTTTACAATATATAACATTTTCTTTATCCATTTATCCATTGATGAGCACTTAAGTTCCTTCCATATTTGGCTACTGTAAACATTGCTGGAATGAACATGGGGGTGCATGAATATTTTACAAGTTAATGCTTTCAATTTCTTCAGATAAATGCCCAGAAGTGGAAGTGCTAGATCATATGATAGTTCTATTTTTAATTTTTTGAGTAACCCCTTACTGTTTCCTATAGTGACTGTACCAATTTACACATCTACCAACAGGGCACAAGTATTCTCTTTTCCTCACGTTCTCACCAACACTTGTTATCTCTTGTCTTTTTGATAATAACCATTCAAACAGGTGTGAAGTGATACCCCATTGAAATTATGAATTTCCATTTTCCTGATGATCAGTGATGTTGAGCATCTTTTCATGGAAAGACCATATCTTTCGTGAATACATTTCAAAGGGATGGCTCCCAAGTTCTTGAAAAAGGTATTCCTGGGTTATAAAACTAAGAAGAGGTTGAAAGAGGATTCCCCTCGCAAAGAGGCAGAGAAATAATTTACTATTGCAAATTTTCTGAAGAGAATACTCGAAGAAAAGGGAGATTAGGGACTTATTGTGAGGAAGAAGGGCTTCCCAGGTGGCATGGTGGTAAAGAATCTGCCTGCCAAAGCAGAAGATGCGAGAGACACAGGTTCAATCCCTGGGTCAGGAAGATCCCTTGAAGAAGGAAATGACAGCCCACTAAAGTATTCTTGCCTGGAAATTCCCATGGACAGAGGAGCCGAGAAGCCTGCAGTCCGTGGGGCCACAAAGAACTGCACACGACTGAGCACAACAACAATAGTCAGGAAGATGTCTGTTTAAACTTTAGTCAAGCTGAGGGGAATTTTAGGCCATCATAGTCAGTTCCAAAAGTTATTAATGAAAATATTGTTCAGTTCAGTTCAGTCACTCAATCACTTTGCAACTCCATGGACCACAGCACACCACAGTTCCCTGTCCATCTCTGACTCCTGGAGCTTGCTCAAATTCATGTCCATTGAGTTGGTGATGCCATCCAACCACCTCATCCTCCGTCATCCCCTTCTCCTCCAGCCTTCAATCTTTCCCAGCATCAGGGTCTTTTCCAATGAGTCAGTTCTTTGCATCAGGTGGCCAAAGTATTGGAGTTTCAGCTTCAGCATCAGTCCTTCCAAAGAATACCCAGGACTGATCTCCTTTAGGATGGACTGGTTGGATCTCCTTGCAGTCCAAGGGACCCTCAAGAGTCTTCTCCAAAACAATTCAAAAGCATCAATATGTCCGTGCTCAGCTTTCTTTATAGTCCAACTCTCACATCCATACATGATTACTGGAAAAACCATAGCTTTGACTAGACAGACCTTTGTTGACAAAGTAATGTCTCTGCTTTTTAATATGCTGTCTAGGCTGGTCATAGCCTTACTTCCAAGAAGTAAGAGTCTTTTAAGGCTACAGTCATCATCTGCAATGATTTTGGAGGCCAAGAAAATAAAGTCTGTCACTGTTTTCATTGTTTCCCCATCTATCGGCATGAAGTGATGGAACCAGATGCCATGATGTTAGTTTTTTGAATGTTGAGTTTTAAGCCAGGTTTTTCACTCTTCTCTTTCACTTTCATCAAGAGGCTCTTTAGTTCCTCTTCACTTTCTGCCATAAGGGTGGTGTCATCTGCATATCTGAAATTATTGAAAATTTTCCCAGCAATCTTGATTCCAGCTTGTGCTTCATCCAGCCCAGCATTTCTTATGATGTACTCTGCATAGAAGGTAAATAAGCAGGGTGACAATATACAGGCTTGATGTACTTCTTTCACAGTTTGAAACCAGTTCTGTTGTTCCATGTCTGGTTCTCACTGTTGCTTAGAAGGCGGTCTGGTATTCCCACCTCTTGAAAAATTTTCCACAGTTTGTTGTAATCTATCTACACATACAAAGACTTTATTATAATCAATAGAACAGAAGTAGATGTTTTTCTGAAATTCTCTTGCTGCTTCTATGATCCAACAGATGTTTGAAATTTGATCTCTGGTTCCTCTGCATTTTCTAAATCCAGTTTGAATATTTGGAAGTTCACGGTTCATGTACTGTTGAAGCCTGGCTTGGAGAATTTTGAACATTACTTTGATAGTGTGAGATGAGTGCAATTGTGCAGTAGTTTAACATTCTTTGGGATGTTGCATCAGGTGGATTTTTCATCATTGCCCTTCTTTGGGATTGGAATGAAAACTGACCTTTTCCAGTCCTGTGGCCACTGCTGAGTTTTCCAATTGCAGGCATATTGAGTCTAGGTAGCACTTACAGTATCATCTTTTAATAAATGAAAAGCTCAACTGGAATTCCATCACCTCCACTAGCTTTGTCTGTAGTGATGCTTCCTCAGGTCCACCTGACTTCATATTCTAGAATGTCTGGCTCTAGGTGAGTGATCACACTATCCTAGTTATCTAAGTCGTGAAGATCTTTTTTGTATAGTTCTTCTATTTGTTCTTGCCACCTCTTCTTAATATCTTCTGCTTCTGTTAGGTCCTTGCAGTTTCTGTCCTTTACTGTACCCATCTTTGCATGAAATGTTCCCTTGGTATCTTTAATTTTCTTGAAGAGATCTCTAGTCTTTCCCATTCTGTTGTTTTCCTCTATTTCTTTGCACTGATCACTGAGGAAGGCTTTCTTATGTCTCCTTGTTATTCTTTGGAACTCTGCATTCAAATGGATATATTTTTCCTTTTCTCCTTTGCCTTTAGCTTCTCTTTTTTTCTCAACTATTTGTAAGGCCTCCTCAGACAACAATTTTGCCTTTTGCATTTCTTTTTCTTCCAGATGATAGATTTTTTTGATCACTGCCTCCTGTACAATGTCATGAAGCTCCATCCATAGTTCTTCAGGAACTCTGTCAGATCTAATCCCTTGAATGTATTTGTCACTTTCACTGTATAATTGTAAAGGATTTGATTTAGGTTAGTAACAGGCAAATTTGGCCTTGGAATACAGAATGAAGCAGGACAAAGACTAATAGAGTTTTGCCTAGAAAATGCACTGGTCATAGCAAACACCCTCTTCCAACAACACAAGAGAAGACTCTACACATGGACATCACCAGATGGTCAACACCGAAATCAGATTGATTATATTCTTTGCAGCCAAAGATGGAGAAGCTCTATACAGTCAGCAAAAACAAGACCAGGAGCTGACTGTGGCTCAGATCATGAACTCCTTATTGCCAAATTCAGACTTAAATTGAAGAAAGTAGGGAAAACCACTAGACCATTCAGGTATGATTTAAATCAAATCCCTTATGATTATACAGTGGAAGTGAGAAATAGATTTAAGGGCCTAGATCTGATAGATAGAGTGCCTGATGAACTATGGACTGAGGTGCATGACATTGTACAGGAGACAGGGATCAAGACCATCCCCATGGAAAAGAAATGCAAAAAAGCAAAATGGCTGTCTGGGGAGGCCTTACAAATTGCTGTGAAATGAAGAGAAGTGAAAAGCAAAGAAGAAAAGGGAAGATATAAGCATCTGAATGCAGAGTTCCAAAGAACAGCAAGAAGAGATAAGAAAGCCTTCCTCAGTGATCAATACAAAGAAATAGAGGAAAACAACAGAATGGGAAAGACTAGAGATCTCTTCATGAAAATCAGAGATACCAAGGGAACATTTCATGCAAAGATGGGCTCGATAAAGGACAGAAATGGTATGGACCTAACAGAAGCAGAAGATATTAAGAAGACGTGGCAAGAATACACAGAAGAACTGTACAAAAAAGATCTTCATGACCTAGATAACCATGATGGTGTGATCACTGACTTAGAGCCAGACATCCTGGAATGTGAAGTCAAGTGGGCCTTAGAAAGCGTCACGATGAACAAAGCTAGTGGAGGTGATGGATTTCCAGTGGGGCTATTTCAAATCCTGAAAGATGATACTGTGAAAGTGCTGCACTCAATATGCCAGCAAATTTGGAAAACTCAGCAGTGGCCACAGGACTGGAAAAGGTCAGTTTTCATTCCAATCCTAAAGAAAGGCAATGCAAAGAATGCTCAAACTACCGCACAATTGCACTCATCTCACACGCTAGTAAAGTAATGCTCAAAATTCTTCAAGCGAGGCTTCAGCAATACATGAACCATGAACTTCCAGATGTTCAAGCTGGTTTTAGAAAAGGCAGAGGGACAAGAGATCAAATTGCCAACATCCACTGGATCATGGAAAAAGCAAGAGAGTTCCAGAAAAATATCTATTTCTGCTTTATTGATTATACCAAAGCCTTTGACTGTGTGGATCACAATAAACTGTGGAAAATTCTGAAAGAGATGGGAATACCAGATCATCTGACCTGCCTCTTGAGAAATCTGTATGCAGGTCGGGAAGCAATGGTTAGAACTGAACATGGAACAACAGACTGGTTCCAAATAGGAAAAGGAGTTCGTCAAGGCTGTATACTGTCACCCTGTTTATTTTACTTATATGCAGAGTACATCATGAGAAACGCTGGACTGGAAGAAACACAATCTGGAATCAAGATTGCTGGGAGAAATATCAATAACCTCAGATATGCAAATGACACCACCCTTATGGTAGAAAGTGAAGAGGAAATAAAAAGCCTCTTGATGAAAGTGAAAGTGGAGAGTGAAAAAGTTGGCTTAAAGCTCAACATTCAGAAAACGAAGATCATGGCATCTGGTCCCATCACTTCATGGGAAATAGATGGGGAAACAGTGGAAACAGTGAAAGATTTTATTTTTGGGGGCTCCAAAATCACTGCAGATGGTGACTGCAGCCATGAAATTAAAAGATGCTTACTCCTTGGAAGGTAAGTTATGACCAACCTAGATGGCATATTCAAAAGCAGAGACATTACTTGCCAACAAAGGTTCGTCTAGTCAAGGCTATGGTTTTTCCTGTGGTATGTATGGATGTGAGAGTTGGACTGTGAAGAAGGCTGAGAGCTGAAGAATTGATGCTTTTGAACTGTGGTGTTAGAGAAGACTCTTGAGAGCCCCTTGGACTGCAAGGAGATCCAACCAGTCCATTCTGAAGGAGATCAGCCCTGGGATTTCTTTGGAAGGAATGATACTAAAGCTGAAACTCCCGTACTTTGGCCACCTCATGCAAAGAGTTGACTCATTGGAAAAGACTCTGATGCTGGGGGGGTTTGAGGGGCAGGAGGAGAAGGGGACGACAGAGGATGAGATGGCTGGATGGCATCACTGACTCGATGGACATGAGTCTGGGTGAACTCTGGGAGTTGGTGATGGACAGGGAGGCCTGGCGTGCTGCAATTCATGGGGTCGCGTAGAGTCAGACACAACTGAGTGACTGAACTGAACTGAACTGATACCTGAATAGTCTAGTGGAAATATTGTTCCACTTTACTCCACATATATAATCTATATCTAATCTATATAAAATATTTAATCTGTATATTATTTTATGTATATAAAATCTAGTGGAAAATATTGTTAAATGTATACAAGAATGCACATATTGCTTTAAATATCTGAATATTTTCAAATTTATATTTCAGAGTCTACCAAAGCATTTGGATGCATTTTAAACTTGCCAATGCAGAGTTCAATAAATTAGTGTCAATATTATATATATTACATTTTTCCAAAATTTTTTTATGTTTCAATGTTTAAAATAGAGATAAATGAGTAATTAACATTATTATATATGGTCCTTAAGGCTATGGACAAATGTAATGAGTTAATTTATAATTATTATTATACACTATTTAGCTTCTATAGTATTAATTTATGTGTTAGTTTCTCAGTCGTGGCCAAATCTTTGTGACCCCATGGCCTCTAGCCTTCCAGGCTCCTCTGTCCATGGGATTTTCCAGGATGAATACTGGAATGGGTTGCCATTTCCTTCTCCATATAGTATTCATATCACAGGATAAATATAATTAGTAACTTACAATTAATTTATAAATGTGATGTCTTCAAATTTTGATTGGTTTTCATGGATTGTGATAAAATCATAGATTCCTATCTATTTACAACCTGTGAAGGATCTGAGATTTCATGTTCCATGTAAATTAATGAGTTTACTTAATATAGATTCACTGGTGCTAGCAGAAGACACAAAGTGTGTAGAGCCAGAATAAAAAGAATTTATCATTCATAGTGTAGCAGTATTCTTGGCTGGAGAATCCCATGGACAAAGGAGCCTGGCAGGCCATAGTCCAAGGGGTCACAAAGCGCCAGGCATGACTGAGCAACCAACACACACAGGGTAGCAAGCATGAGCTTCATGTTCTCATTCCTTTTTTTTGCCATTCAAGTCCCATGGGGAGTGATGCGGAATCAGGTTGTCAGATATTTCACATGAAGTGGCTTTATATTGTAGCCGATGAACTTTGAGTTAAGGAAATTGTCAGTTTTTCAAGGAGACTCCTGGAAAACCTGTCCAACCTTTGCCCCTAAGGGAAACATTATCTTCACTATCCTATTCAGGAAACAAGTCTGCCCTCTGCCCTGGAGGCTGAAACTAAATGTGTCACCCAAAGCTGTTTATGGCACAAACATCTTTGAAAAGATATTCTACAGGAAAAGGTAACATGGCATGCTTGAACACCATGGAGAATAATTCCCTAACATGAAGAATTTTTTGTTTTTTTAATCTAGACTTTTTGACACCATACCATGTTTGTCCAACTAATAATTAATACCATTTTCTTAGGAAAAGCTTGATATATGTGTATATCTCCCCACCATTAATTTGTGTTCTAGCAGATGCTACCTAAGTATTTCAAAAATCATTATAAAATCTACATTAAGAAATTGTTAATGAGCATAAGAGGGCTTAGAATAATTTTCTCCTGAGACCTGAATGAATAATGTTTAAGATATGTGATTGGCTTGAAAGATATTAACAACTTCAGAGCAGTACTATAAGTGTATAATTTTTTATTGTCTTTTCACCACTTTAATGAAGAGGACTTTGTAGCCTCATTTGACTTATTAGAAGTTTGAAGATGTCTGCCATCTTGATGTGCTCCCCTAGGAGCAAGTCTTTCATAGAAAGTTCTGGAAGAGTGTCTGAGGATACAGGTCTCTACTAAGCCAAAGAACTGGTCATATCTCTACTTCTTCCTTATTATCTCATAAGCAGTTGCCAGAGTTAGGTCTAAGACTTGCTTTCATTGTAACATATCATCTGATTGCAAAGTGGTAGAAGAAGAAAGCATAGCAGCCTTCTACCTCTAATCACCCGCATCTACTGACATTTATCTTTAGCAGTTGATAAATGTCATATGGCTATGCTGGCTACTGTATATATGACACTACACAGAGTATAGAATATGGCATACTATACTATAGTATGATAGTATAGTATGATGGTATGCTGGTAAACGGTTAATCCACAACTTGGGAGGGGTAGAGAAATTTGGAATCTTGACAATTTCTATGCCTTAAGTACTCCTATTAGGGTGCATTTCACACTACTAAAGTGACACTGCTGATCAGAGAGTTGGGATGATACGTGTATAATTGGCTCTCAAGGGCCAGTAAGAGCTGTCTCCAGTAAGAACTGGCTCCCATGCACTAGTTTAATGCTTTAATTTTTCTTAGAAGCCAATTATAAAGAATTGAAATTTTCATTCTTAGGGATGACTAATTCTTGCTTATTTGAAAGAAATCAGTAAAAGTTACACTATAATTTATCAGAAATACAGAAAGGAAGACACACATACAAAATTCTCACTGTTTAAATTCTCACTTGACAAGCATTTCCATTTTGCCCAGGTTGTTTCCCTATATTAAAGTAAGTTCATAAATACATACTTGATTTTAATAGGAAGAAAAAAGCAAAAAGCTAGTCCATCCCAAAAGGCATACACTACCCAATCTAGCAAATGGAAATGTCTCTGGCTTTGAGACAAGAACTTTGAGCAGACAAAGTGGAGACTCAAAAGCTGTTTAAGTTTTCTAGGTTACACTGGGGAAATGCATTAGTTCCCTCTTGTTACTCCGGAATGTCTGTGCGTCTGCTGCAGGCACCAGTACAAAGTGGTTGATAGCTATAGTCTGAGATATAGACTGACGCTTTCTGCAGCAGCAGTCAACGGTGAGTTATTTCAATCTGCGCTAGTGAGGCTGGAAAATTTACCTTCACAGGGCTGGGATTTCATTTCAGTCTGTCATGATACACTGCACTGCACCTGTTCTCTCATGATCCAGAGCGTCAGAGCAACATAGTCTCTGAGATTTCTAACCTCTCAAACACAGTTACTGAAGCTAAATATCAAAATAAAGAGAAAACCTAAAAAAAGAAAAAAGAAAGTAATATCCTCCTACGGGAATGGGGATACCAAAGTGAATTGAAGGATGCAAAAACAAATGCATAAATATCCGTAAAGTTGTTCTTTTCTTCATATATTTCTTCTTTTATTTACAATGATTGAAAATGCTAAAGAGTTTTGAGGTTATTTTATTCCCTATATTTCACAATTTTAAAAAATACATTAGTACAGCAAGAATTTAATCTGTACCTATGTGAGATAAGTAAATATAAAATTGTAATTTGGATGATTATTTTAAATTTACTATTAAGATCATTCACAGAATCTTCTTTTTTAAAGTTGATGTCATTAAGTGACTTTGATATAGATTTCCCTTTCATTTTATAAAAGATTATTAATGAAGTCCTGTGGCCCTAGCATATGTGAATGGATTTCAGTGAATAATTGAATATTGTTATGTGCAAAGTTTTGTGTGGTATTTGGGTATCTCTGCACTCGTCTGAGATACTTCTTAGCTTGCATTAGTTTCTCAAAGGAGATCACGACCTGCAGAAGTTAGGGACCAATACAGAAGTTTGTATAGTACAGTAATGGAATTAATAGAATAAATGGCCACACACAAACATGTGTACCAAATTAAATACCACTCATCAACCTGACCTGATAGTGCTTTCCCTTTTCCCTGTGCTTATAGTACAACCAGAAGACTCATCCACTGATCTGGACAACAAAGCCTAGGGGATTGCTTTTAGGAAAACCAAAGTAAAGTTGCATGAACAGTACCTATAGAAAAGGCACTATACAGATTCCATTAGCACATTATCACACACGAGGTTCCCAGCTGAGGTAATTAACATTTCTGACACCAAAATAAGAAAATATAGGGTAAACAGAGGACAATTATAGCTTGAATGAGAAAAAATAGAATGTTAAGAAACAGCCTATGAGAACAGGAATAAGGCAAAAACACCCAAAAATGGACCAGGTATAAATCAGAGGAAAATAGTCCATAGAAAAGTTAAATTTATTTAAAATTTTTGCCTCAGTTGGCTTGTCAAAAATAATTTAAAAATTGTATTGATGACTCATTAATCCTGATGTTTTAACTTTCAGTCCTTGGCATGGCAAAATCAATCCTTTTTTTCTTTTCATTTGGGATAAAGTAAAAATAATTTTCCTTTCTTCCTTCCTTCCTTTCTTCTCTCCTTCCTCCCTCCTTCTCTCTTTCATCTATTTGCTATTTTTATGTTTGATGTTTGGTATACAAATAAGCAGGGCTATGTTGAAGATGAAATTCTGAGATGACATTATTTCATACCTTATAACCTCTCAAGGAAATTCAGTTCCCATGGGATAGTAGTTTTCAATTTTGGCTATATATTATAATCAGTAAAATATAATTGGGATGCCCAAGTCAATATTTAAATCAGTTATCTTTGGGGGTTGACCCAGGCATCAGCATTTTATAAAACTCTGAGAAGAATATAATATGTAGTCAAGTTTGAGAAACACAGTTAGAGGGGAAGAAAATGTCATTTCCTGTGTCCAAGATATTCATAATGTTCCCTTAGTCTTGATTAATCTTTAGACAGACTTCTTCCTGACTCTAGGTTCTGACCTCCTTTTACTTAAAGCCTTTGCTTTTAAAAACAAACAAACAAAAAGAGATTCTTTCTATGCCCCTTAAGTCTTGACAGTTTCACAGCCCAGGAGTGTCTTTCCTAAGGTCCTAGGGACCTTCTCTTTGAATCCTTGAAAAGTGCACCTTGAAGGGTATTGCTACACTTATATTGCAAGTCTCTATGGGAGAGTAGTACTCTTAACTTTGGTGGATGCCTGCCTCAAGTTGTAAAACTATCTCCTGTTATAAAGTTTACTTTTTGAGAAAAGAGAAAGGTTACTTTTCCTTTAGGTAAGGTCAATTAGCAAATATAGGTGGTATGAAATCTCAGCACTCCCAGATCTTAAAAACTGTCCTGCCCTTCATTTCATTGAAGATGAGTTCAGACTGGTTTCTTGTCTTTCTCTTCTATTAAATCATGTTTTCTTGACCTGTTTAACTTTGTCAGGTACAAAGTTTTTGCTTTGATAACAGTAAAAATGCTTACCAACAGATTTCTTGTTTCCTTTCTCATTAATTTGTCCTTTGTATAGAAAGCAGGAGCTAATTGTACAATAGATTTTCAGCCACAGTGCATGTGGTTAAACATTAAAACAATTCTGATGATTGGGCCTTGTCCATATAAAAAATTCATATTTCACTTGTTAATGGATGGGGTCTTTTTTTTTTTTTAATATCTTCCCAAATGATTTTAATGTTCACTGTGAGTTGAAAAACATTTAACAAAATAATCATTAGGCTTTGTACAATGTTGATTAGTAGGACTCTCACAGGAAAGAAAGAGAAAAACAGGTCAAATATTTTGATATGTAGACCTGGAAATCTATTGACTACTCTTTGGGGTAATTCTGTTACTACTGGGGTTGTGTTTGTTTCCATGAATTGGTTTTATGATTGTGTGGTATGTTTAACCTGCAGATATTAGTGTCATGGTAGCAAAGCCAGATTAAAAAAAAAAAATATATATATATATATATATATATGAATATATTTGTTTTTCAATGTTGTGTTAGTTTCTACTTATAGCAAAATGAATTATCTATAAATATACTACACTCCCTCATTTAAAAAATTACCTTCCCATTTAGATCACCACAGAGCACTGAGTAAAGTTCCTTGTGCTATACAGTACATTCTCATTAGTTATCTATTTTATGCCTAGTATCAGTAGTGTATATATGTCAATCTCAACCTCCCAATTTTCCCCATCCCTCCCTTTCCCCCTTGGTATCCATGTTTGTTCTCTATGACCATGTCTCTATTTCTGCTTTGTAAATAAGTTCATCTATACCAATTTTTTCAGATTCTACATATATGTGTTGATATTTGATTTTTCCTTTCTGACTTATTTCATTCTGTTTGACCGTCTCTAGGTCCATTCACATCTTTATAAATGACCCAATTTCATTCTTTTTTGTGGCTTAGTAATATTCCATCATATATATGTACCATGTCCTTTTTATGCATTCCTCTATTGATGGACAGTTAGGTTGTTTCCATATCCTGGCTATTGTAAATAGTACTGCAATGAACATGTGCGACCATGTGTCTTTTTGAGTTATGGTTTTCTTTGGGTACATGCCCAGTAGTGAGATTGATGGGCCACACAGTAGCTCTATTTTTAGAGGCCAGACTTTCTTCTGATATTAATAGCAATCTAAATAGCTGTGAAAAGAAGGGAAGCAAAAAGAAAAGGAGAAAAGGAGAGATATACCCATTTGAATGCAGAGTTCCAAAGAATAACAAGGAGAGATAAGAAGGACTTCCTCAGTGATCAATGCAAAGAAATAGAGGAAAACAATAGAATATTAAAGACTAGACATCTCTTCAAGAAAATTAGAGATACCAAGGGAACATTTCATGCAAAGCTGGGCACAATAAAGGACAGAAAGGGTGGGGACCTAACAGAAGCAGAAGATATTAAGAAGAGGTGGCAAGAATACACAGAAGAACTGTACAAAAAAGATCTTCACGACCCAGATAATCATGATGGTGTGATCACTCACCTAGAGCCAGACATCCTGGAATGTGAAGTCTAGTGGGACTTAAGAAGCATCACTACAAACAAAACTAGTGGAGGTGATGGAATACCAGTTGAGCTATTTCAAATCCTGAAAGATGATGCTGTGAAAGTACTGCACTCAATATGCCAGCAAATTTGGAAAACTCAGCAGTGCCCACAGGACTGGAAAAGGTCAGTTTTCATCCCAATGCCAAAAAAAGGCAAACCATGAGCTTCCAGATGTTCAAGCTGGTTTTAGAAAAGGCAGAAGAACCAGAGATCAAATTACCAACATCCACTGGATCATGGAAAAAGCAAGAGAATTCCAGAAAAATATCTATTTCTGCTTTACTGACTATGCCAAAGCCTTTGACTGTGTGGATCACAATAAACTGTGGAAAATTCTGAAAAGATGGGAATACCAGACCACCTGATCTGCCTCTTGAGAAACCTATATGCAGATTTCAGGAAGCAACAGTTAGAACTGGACATGGAACAACAGACTGGTTCCAAATAGGAAAAGGAGTATGTCAAGGCTGTATATTGTCACCCTGCTTATTTAACTTGTATGCAGAGTATATCATTAGAAACACTGGGCTGGAAGAAGCACAAGCTGGAATCAAGATTTCTGGAAGAAATATCAATAACCTCAGATATGCAGATGACATCACTCTTATGGCAGAAAGTGAAGAGGAACTAAAAAGCCCCTTGATGAAAGTCAAAGAGGAGAGTGAAAAATTTGGTTTAAAGCTCAACATTCAGAAAATGAAGATCATGGCATCTGGTCCCATCACTTCATGGGAAATAGATGGGGAAACAGTGAGAGATTTTACTTTTGTGGGCTCCAAAATCACTGCAGATGTTGACTGCAACCATAAAATTAAAAGATGCTTACTCCTTGGAGGGAAAGTTATGACCAACCTAGATAGCATATTGAAAAGCAGAGACATTGCTTTGCCAACAAAGGTTCATCTAGTCAAGGCTATGGTTTTTCTAGTGTTCATGTAGGGATGTGAAAGTTGGACTATAAAGAAAGCTGAGCACAGAAGAATTGATGCTTTTGAATTGTAGTGTTGGAGAAGACTCTTAGAGTCCCTTGGACTGCAAGGAGATCCAACCAGGCCATCCTAAAGGAGATCAGTTCTGGGTGTTCATTGGAAGGATTGAACTCCAATCAGTTCAGTGAAGCTGAAACTCCAATACTTTGGCCACCTGATGCGAAGAGCTGACTCATTTGAAAAGACCCTGTTGCTGGGAAAGATTGAGGGCAGGAGGAGAAGGGGATGACAGAGGATGAGATGGTTGGATGGCATCACCGACTCATTGGACATGGGTTTGGGTGGACTCCGGGATTTGGTGATGGACAAGGAGGCCTGACGTGCTGCAGTTCATGGGGTCGCAAAGAGTCGAACACAAGTGAGCAAATGAACTGAACTGAACTGAACTGAAGCAACTAAGAAGAAAGGTAAGAGGTGTGCCATTTATATTTCTATTATATTAAAAAGCCTTATGGTTTACTTAAGGGGCTAATAAATGGTTTTGTTTACATTTAAGTTTCTGTTGATCACTCAAGAATGGAACAGAGATACCTTTTATTATTATACATATTATTGTCTTAGTCTGTTTGATCTGCTATAACAGAATATCATAGATTTGGTGGCTTATAAAAACAGGAGTAAGTTTCTCACAGTTAAGGAGACTGAAAAGCCCAAAATCACAGTGTCAGAAGATTCAGTGTCTAGCAGGAGCTCATTCCTGGTTCACAGATGACTGACTGTCTTCTTGCCATATCTTCACAAGACAGAGGGATGAGGGAGATCTCTGGAGTCTATTTTATAAAGGTACTAACCTCATTCCTGAGGACTCCACCCTTATGATCCTGTCACTTCCTAAAGTCCCCATGTACAAAATCCATCACATTGGGTATTAGGTTTCAACACATGAATATGGAGTAACAAACATTCAATCTACACCAATTATTAATTTTCAAAAATGTTCTTAGAAATAGTCAAAGAAGAATGTATTCCTTTTGGTAGTTTCTGAATTGAATAATGAAGCCATAAGCATTTCCCTGAACAAACAAAATTATATTTTGCTAAAAGGTCTAGGATAACAACCTGAGGTTAAACCAGAATTTCTCAAAATGGCACTATTGACATTTTATATCAGAAGATTGTTGTGGCTTGAGTGAGTGAGTATTTTTATGTACATTATAGGATGTTCAGTAGCATCCCCAACTTTTGCTTACACTTAATTTTTTTTAACAAAAAATGAAATGTCATAGCAAAGAGATATCCCCCAAAACGCATTGAGTCATTTCCATAAAGGAGGTATTTTACTAACATTTTTCATATGGTTCTTTTTTTTAACTCCAAGACCAGGTCTGTGATATTGGTATATCATCATCACCTTCATAATACTGAGAAACAAATTCCTGTTGTTATAAGCCAGTGAGGTCAAGTTGCTTGTCCCAGGTGGCAAATGTAGCAAAAAAAGAGACTGATGTATAGGAACTTGAATCACTGCATTTTGATACCAGTCCTTGAGTTCTTATCCACTTTTTCTGTAGAGATATTTCTTGATTTTCTATGATGCAAAGACTTTCTTGGACTTCTTTCTTCTGCTTCCTTAAATTCTTCATAGATATCATTAATGTTTCTTTTGTTTTAAGTTACTATCTATAGAGCAGAAAGCTGTAGATGTGACAGAGGTTAAAATTATTTATTTTAAAAGCATCCATTGCTACTTATGCTTCTGCATGAATGTAAGAAAGATAATAATCTAATAGAGAGAAAGTTTAACTAATTTTTATCATGTGGGTATTTTGTAATGTTTCAGTGAGTATCAGTGTCTATTCCATGGATGAAGAAAGTGGCAGGACTTGAAACAGAATCAAATTGTGCATATTCATAGGACAGCTTCCTTATTTAATTTGAAGGATTGTGAACTTCTTCATGGGAGAAGGCAATGGCACCCTACTCCAGTACTGTTGCCTGGAAAATCCCATGGATGGAGGAGCCTGGTAGGCTGCAGTCCATGGGGTGCCTAAGAGTCGGACACAACTGAACGACTTCACTTTCACTTTCCACTTTCATGCATTGGAGAAGGAAATGACAATCCACTCCAGTGTTCTTGCCTGGAGAATCCCAGGGATGGAGAAGCCTGGTAGGCTGCAGTCCATGGGGTTGCACAGAGTCGGACACGACTGAAGCGACTTAGGAGTAGTAGTAGTGGTAGTAGAACTTCTCCATATCCTACAAACCCAGAGATAAAAGTAATTCATTCATGTTGTTAATCCTATGCTCTTGCTCCTGCCCATTCTTGTGTTTGTCCAAAGTCTTGCTTTAAAAAAAAAAAAAAGTTGAAATTCATTATCAGTGACCATATATTTAAAATTTGAATGCAATTTCTGTAGAGTTATAGAAATATAAAATAATTTATGGCTTAAAATCCTTTCAGCAAACTATTATATAAAACTGTACTTTGTTTTGTATCTGTAGCTGCTTCATGAACTACCAATAATTTGTGATTCTATTATCTCTTTTGGTGTGTGTCAAAAAGGAGCATTTTCATCCATAGAGTACTGTGAAAATTTAGTCTAAATAGCTTCTAATTCAGTCAAAGTTGAGCTTGAGTTCTGAGTTTATGAATTCGGTTGTAAGAATAGAGAGAGTTGGAAAAGCAGGGGATTCAGGATAGTGTAATTTAGTGTCATATTCTTCACTGACTCTCACAGCCACACAAAATAAAACAACCACCTAAGAAAACACCAGTACACTAGACCCACACTCCTCTACTTTTGTTCCATGAGCATTTGTAGTTCTTTGGACCTTTTTAGAACTGCAGAATCCCAGGTTTCACTCCAGACATGCAGATTAAGGGTTTGTTTTCTAACCCACATCTCTGGGGATCAGTTCAGCTCAGTTCAGTTCAGTCGCTCAGTCCTGTCCAGCTCTTTGCGACCCCATGAATCACAGCATGCCAGGCCTCCCTGTCCATCACCAACTCCCGGAGTTCACCCAGACGTCCATCGAGTCATCATGTCATCGAGTCAGTGATGCCATCCAGCCATCTCATCCTCTGTTGTCCCCTTCTCCTCTTGCCCCCAATCATTCCCAGCATCAGAGTCTTTTCCAATGAGTCAACTCTTCGAATGAGGTGGCCAAAGTACTGGAGTTTCAGCTTTAGCATCATTCCTTCCAAAGAAATCCCAGGGCTGATCTCCTTCAGAATGGATCTCCTTGCAGTCCAAGGGACTCTCAAGAGTCTTCTCCAATACCACAATTCAAAAGCATCGATTCTTCAGCGCTCAGCCTTCTTCACAGTCCAACTCTCACATCCCTACATGACCACAGGAAAAACCATAGCCTTGACTAGACGGACCTTTGTTGGCAAAGTAATGTCTCTGTTTTCGAATATGCTATCTAGGTTGGTCATAACTTTCCTTCCAAGGAGTAAGCGTCTTTTAATTTCATGGCTGCAGTCAGCATCTGCAGTGATTTTGGAGCCCAGAAAAATAAAGTCTGACAGTGTTTCCACTGTTTCCCCATCTATTTCCCATGAAGTTATGGGACTGGAGGCCATGATCTTCGTTTTCTGAATGTTGAGCTTTAAGCCAACATTTTCACTCTCCACTTTCACTTTCATCAAGAGGCTTTTCAGTTCCTCTTCACTTTCTGCCATAAGGGCGGTGTCATCTGCATATCTGAGGTTATTGATATTTCTCCCAGCAATCTTGATTCCAGCTTGTGTTTCTTCCAGTCCAGTGTTTCTCATGATGTACTCTACATATAAGTAAAATAAGCAGGGTGACAATATACAGCCTTGACCTACTCCTTTTCCTATTTGGAACCAGTCTATTGTTCCATGTCCAGTTCTAACTGTTGCTTCCGGACCTGCATACAGATTTCTCAAGTCAAGTGGTCAAGTGGCCTGGTATTCCCATCTCTTTCAGAATTTTCCACAGTTTATTATGATCCACACAGTCAAAGGCTTTGGCATAGTCAATAAAGCAGAAATAGATGTTTTTCTGGAACTCTCTTGCTTTTTCCATGATCCAGTGGATGTTGGCAATCTGATCTCTGGTTCCTCTGCCTTTTCTAAAACCAGCTTGAACATCAGGAAGTTCACAGTTCAAATATTGCTGAAGCCTGGCTTGAAGAATTTTGAGCATAACTTTACTAGCGTGTGAGATGAGTGCAATTGTGCAGTAGTTTGAGCATTCTTTGGCATTGCCTTTCTTTGGGATTGGAATGAAAACTGACCTTTTCTGGTCCTGTGGCCACTGCTGAGTTTTCCAAATTTGCTGGGATATTGAATGCAACACTTTCACAGCATCATCTTTCAGGATTTGAAAGAGCTCAAGTGGAATTCCACCACCTCCACTAGCTTTGTTCGTAGTGATGCTTTATAAGGCCCACTTGACTTCACATCCCAGGATGTCTGGCTCTAGGTCAGTGATCACACCATCATGGTTATCTAGGTCATGAAGATCTTTTTTGTACATTTCTTCTGTGTATTCTTGCCACCTCTTCTTAATATCATCTGCTTCTGTTAGGTCCATACCATTTCTGTCCTTTATCGAGCCCATCTTTGCATGAAATGTTCCCTTGGTATCTCTGATTTTCTTGAAGAGATCTCTAGTCTTTCCCATTCTGTTGTTTTCCTCTATTTCTTTACATTGATTGCTGAAGAAGTCTTTCTTATCTCTTCTTGCTATTCTTTGGAACTCTGCATTCAGATGCTTATATCTTTCCTTTTCTCCTTTGCTTTTTGCTTCTCTTCTTTTCACAGCTATTTGTAAGTCCTCCCCAGACAGCCATTTTGCTTTTTTGCATTTCTTTTCCATGGGGATGGTCTTGATCCCTGTCTCCTGTACAATGTCACGCACCTCAGTCCATAGTTCATCAGGCACTCTATCTATCAGATCTAGGCCCTTAAATCTATTTCTCACTTCCACTGTATAATCATAAGAGATTTGATTTAGGTCATACCTGAATGGTCTAGTGGTTTTCCCTACTTTCTTCAATTTAAGTCTGAATTTGGCAATAAGGAGCTCATGATCTGAGCCACAGTCAGCTCCTGGTCTCTGGGGATAAGAGTCACCATTTCCCACCCCACCAGAACACAGCTCCTAAGCCCTTCATCTCTTATGTGGTAATTTCGACTTCACCACTATGTGAATTTGGAGATTTTGTAGCTGGATTGATTTCCTGGAAAGGTCTTCATTCAAGTAGAGCAGATATTCTGTGTGTCTCTAATAACCTCCACTTTAATATAGTTCAGTTTCTATGTATGAACACAGCTAAATAGCCAGAGTCTTTAAGCAAGGGAGACAACTAGAAGTAACAGTGGAAACTTGTTCAGTTACAGCCACAGCAATATATAGATCTTTACAAAACAGCAGTTACATTGTGTAGACAGTGATGAACGTGAAACTATAAATTCTGGAAATAGTGGTAGTAAATAGATAGAAACAGGAGTGGTTCACAGATAAGGATATGAAGTATAGTCTCTTCATATTTTGCCAAAAATGAACTTCATATATTTTGTGGAATGGAGAGCTGGTTTAAAGGAAACAAATTCATAACCAGTGCCTTCTAGAATTGTCTGTATTAATAAATTATTGAGAAAGTATTTTAATTAAAATATATGTTGTTATTAGCATATATTTCCTTCTTTGCATTAATTTATGAAATATCTCATAAAGAAAGAAAATGCTGGCTTTCTTTTCCTTTAGTATTTCCAACATAATATACTCTTTCTAATTTCTGATGACCTTTGTTTAGTTGCAAACCCTCTCGTGTGCTCAGCTGTTAAGTTTTCAAATAGCATTTATAATTTGTTAAACCATATCCTTTTTGTCATGTCTCTTCTTGGACAAAAGAAACTGAAAGAAAGGAAGATAAATGCTTAGCATATTTGCTAATTTCCTACACATAAATATATTAATTTATTTATGCCTAAATCAACACCAAAAATTAACTCATCACACCAAGAAAATAATTTGTTTCATCTTGTCACGATAGTAGTTGCTTTCCCTTTTTTCTTAATAAAACTTAATTTCATATTGGAGTATAGCTGATTAACAGTGTTGTGATATTTTCAGGCGGACAGCAAAACAACTCACTCATAATATATACATATATCCATTATCCCTCAAACTCCCCAGCAAGGGTGCCATATAACATTGAATAATTTTTGATGTCTTAATCAAGGTTATCATTCCTCCCTCTAGTAAATTGGATTTTAAATTCACCAAAAATTTGAAAATATCACTATAAATTATCTTACTTTCATTAGCCTATAGTTTTGTTTAATAAAACAAATTGTAAAAAATTTAATAAAAATTTGATAATTTTCTTAATAAAGTTTATTTTCACTTCTGACCAAATGTGCTATCATTAGTACATTTTAATTTTATCTATGTCACTCTATCTTCTACTTTTTTATTCTTCTAAATTAATAATTACAGATGGTTTTAGTCCTAAGTTTTATGATCTTATAAGCAGTTAAACTGCTTAATTTATTTTTAAAAATGTCTTCCTTTTTTATTAGTCTGATAATCATCTCCAGTCCTTCTATTTGGCAAAATACTTAAAAAGCAGGACACTGAGCAAAATAGAGAAATAGTGCTGATGCCAATTCAGTAAAGAGAACTTTCAAAGGGAGACAATGTGTTTGTGGGAGCAATTGTCTGAGAAGTCAGAATACTTTGGAAAAATAACCATGCCTTCTAAAAGGGTATTATTCTCCTTACCATCAAAAATATTCAGAAATAGAAAATTGATAGAGGAGAGAATACAGGGGAGTAAAGACTAAGAAGAGAAGAGAGATGCAAGAGGACAGAGGAGAGGAGAAGGGAGGAGGAAACAAGAATGTAGGCTCTAATTCTCCAACAGTTACTTGTGACGTGACCTTGAACAAGTTTTCCAATTTCTCTCATCTTTGACTAAATGCCACCTAGATAGCATATTAAAAAGCAGAGGAATTACTTTGCCAACAAAGGTCCATCTCGTCAAGGCTATGGTTTTTCCAGTGGTCATGTATGGATGTGAGAGTTGGACTGTGAAGAACGCTGAGCGCCGAGAATTGATGCTTTTGAACTGTGGTGTTGGAGAAGACGCTTGAGAGTCCCTTGGACTGCAAGGAGATCCAACCAGTCCATTCTGAAGGAGATCAGCCCTGGGATTTCTTTGGAAGCAATGATGCTAAAGCTGAAACTCCAGTACTTTGGCCACCTCATGTGAAGAGTTGACCCACTGGAAAAGACTCTGATGATAGGAGGGATTGGGGGCAGGAGGAGAAGGGGACGACAGAGGATGAGATGGCTGGATGGCATCACTGACTCGATGGACATGTGTCTGAGTGAACTCTGGGAGTTGGTGATGGACAGGGAGGCCTGGCGTGCTGCGATTCATGGGGTTTCAAAGAGTTGGACACGACTGAACGACTGAATTGACCTGAAATTAATTTTAGACCCACTATTAATACTGTCTCCTGTAACAAACCTAGAGAAAAGTATTTGGGAAAGAAAAACAGCTAAATCTGTGCTCATCAGTAATAAATCTACTTTTCTAGTCAACACAGGCAATTCAAGTTTTGATGGATGTGTGTGTGTGTGTGTGTGTGAGAGAGAGAGAGAGAGAGAGTCGCTCAGTGCTGTCTGACTCTTTGTGACCATGTGGACTGTAGCCTGCCAGGCTTCTCTGTCCATGGGATTCTCCAGACAAGAATGATGCATTTCTATCAAATCCTCCCAGAAATATCTTCCAGCAGCTCCACTTTGTCTTGTAGCTTTATTCTTTTCTAGTGTTTGCTACATTTTATACAATGTCTTTCATATTATCTTCCTTCTTCTGGGGCTGAATGATACATGTCAAAATGTAAATTTTTGTCTGTGTGTGTGCTAATCAAATGGTCCAACCTCTCTCTTTTTGCTCATAGACTCTGGTTTTTGGTGTGGGAGTCCTCATTCTGCTTCTGTTGCTGCTGCTGCTAAGTCACTTCAGTCGTGTCTGACTCTGTGCGACCCCACAGATGGCAGCCCACCAGGCTCCGCTGTCCCTGGGATTCTCCAGGCAAGAACACTGGAGTGGGTTGCCATTTCCTTCTCCAATGCATGAAAGTGAAAAGTGGAAGTGAAGTCGCTCAGTAAGTGTCTGACTCTTCGTGACCCCATGGACTGCAGCCCACCAGGCTCCTCCATCCATGGGATTTTCCAGGCAGGAGTACTGGAGTTGGGTGCCATTGCCTTCTCCAGTCCTCATTCTAAACCTCACTTTATTTTTTCATTTAAAATTTTCTTTCTAAAGCAAATATTAACCACTTTTCCCACTTTAGTTATTATTAAATATGAGAAATGGATTCTCCTACAAAGTTGGCCAACTGTTGGTATTAACTGCCGTACACACATCAACAGTACTATGGTAGAAAGTTCACTTCAGAGCCAAAGAGGTTCAGATGGAAGTTTGGCTATCCCTCCCTCTCTTTAATTAAATATGAAGATAGCAACAAATATTTGACAGCTCTTCTGAAGATTAAATGAATATAATGCCTGGGATATTTCCTGACATATTGGCGCTTGATGGTTATTAATGCCTGTCATTCGTATTAAGCAACAGCAGGGCATACTTCTATGATCAGAGAACGATGCAGCATAGCACTGTGGGTATATTTTTCTCTGAGAGGGAACAACTTTTCTCTGCCCAAGGCACAATTCTTTCTGTGCAAAGATTGGTGTCTTGCCTCTCATAGTCTTTTATAAAGTGTGTACACATATCAGGTTCTTGGAGGGCAAAAAGAGGAATTTTGCTAGAAATCTTGGACTTGATCATAGGAAAATGCAGTTTCCCACTGAGGAAAATAAAAACGCATTACATAGTACAGCGGTCCTTTAAATTACAGAGGTTAGAAGGCTGAGGTTGGTAAACACTGAAATCGCACTTCTCCCACCAGGAAGCCAGTTTGTTACAGTTTCTCTCATGTGCCTTAAAACTAGAATTTCCAAAACTAGGGCATTCTTCACCTTTTACATTAAAACCCCTGGTTAAGCAATTCTTACATGTGCATTAATTTGAACCATCATAAAGCTTTTCAGGTATCCAAATGTATATTTAGTGTGTTTTCTCTCAAAACAAAATGTGCTAATCATTTAAAGAAGATTGCTATAAAAAGAAAGTCACAAGTTCACGCAAAGAGGTGCTAGTTATACAAATAAAGTTTTCATATAAAATTAGCCTGTTATTTATAAATGTATTGAAAACACTACTAATTGAGATGTTCATATTTGCTTGATGAAAGTCTTATTAAGATCATATTTCTGTAAGGGCTTGACATAAGATATACACTCTTTTAAGACTGCCATATTTTAGTACCATATTGCCTTTTACAATGGCAAAACAGTAAATTCAGAAACATACCAAATGAATCCCTCAATTATTCTTTTAACATATTTTCACCCATTGTTTTCTTCTCATTTATTAGAAAGTCCATCTTTACGCCATTGATGTGAGATGCTGTCTTTATCCTATACAAGATTGCCATACCCTATCAATCTAAGTTTATGCCAAAGCTGCCCAACCCGCAATTCTATAATTTAAACATATGCTTCAGTCCCTGGGCATGTAAAAGAAAGGAAAAATGAGAGGGAAGATTATTGAAATAAGTATAAGCCATGTGGGAGAACTATATTCCTCTTAGTAGCTACCCCTGTGTATGTGGTTGGTGATAAGTTATAAAACTGGGATTCGGGTACAAAATATACTTTGATTTTTTTTTTTTTGGTAATTCTTTCCTTTTATAAAATAATAAAAAGTAAATACAAACCTAAACAGTGTGTTGAAAAGCAGAGACAACACTTTGCCAACAAAGGTCAGTATTGTCAAAGTTATGGTTTTTTCCAGTAGTCATGTTCTGATGTGAGAGTTGGACCATAAAGAAAGCTGAGCACCAAAGAATGGATGCTTTCAAATTTTAATTCTGGAGAAGACTTTTGAGAGTCACTTGGACAGCAGGAGATCAAACCAGTCAATCCTAAAGGAAACTAACCCTGAATATTCATTGAAGGGACTGATGCTAAAGCTGTAGCTCCAGTCTTTGGCCACCTGATGCAAAGACCTGATTTACTGGAAAAGACCCTGAAGTTGGGAAAGATTGAAGACAAAGGAGAAGGGGCAGCAGAGAATGAGATCATTAAATAGCATCACCGACTGAATGGACATGAATCTGAGCATACTCCAGGAGCTAGTGAAGGACAGGGAAGCCTGGCATGCTGCAGTCTATGGGGTCACAAAGAGACCGACACAACTTAGCAACTGAACAACAACAACAACAAATACAATATAACAATGTTTATATTTTTAATTTTTAATGTGGCTATACAGGTGATTCGGAGAAGGCAATGGCGCCCCACTCCAGTACTCTTGCCTGGAAAATCCCATGGACAGAGGAGCCTGGTAGGCTCCAGTCCATGGGGTCACTAAGAGTTGGGCACGACTGAGCTACTTCACTTTCACTTTTCACTTTCATGCATTGGAGAAGGAAATGGCAACCCACTCCAGTATTCTTGCCTGGAGAATCCCGGGGACAGAGGAGCCTGGTGGGCTGCCGTCTATGGGATCGCACAGAGTCGGACACGACTGAAGCGACTTAGCAGCAGCAGCAGCATACAGGTGATTGTTTTATTAATTTTATAACTTTTAGGATTTTAAAATAAAATTTTTCAAAATGAAAACAAAATTTGAAAAGAAAGAGCAGAAATCTAACCTTTACCCAAAACAGAAGAAAAGGAGAAAAGGAATTGGGAGAAGAGATTCCTTGCCAGAAATCTGTGCTTATGTAGATAGGGACCTTTAAGAAATGTGTACTTTAACTTCTGAATCTTAAAAACTGTTGTCTAGCATGTGTTGCTGGACCAGGTCACTTGTTCCTTTTAAGGTGCTAACGCTAACGGGACCAGAAAAGCTGAGAGTAGGAACGTAGCAGGGGTTTGAATTTGGAGTCTGCCACTACCTGCTGTGTGACCTTGATTCAGACTTCTCTAGGTATTTTATAACCTATATTGTAGAAATGGTAGAAAATATATTAGAAAAAGATTGCTTTTGAAAACATAGCCTAGAACCTGGTGTGCAGTAAACATCTTCTAGATAAGCATTAAAATGTGTTATAATTATTCTTCACAACGTTTTACCACCTGAATCTAATGCTACAATTTTAAAGTGAGGAAGTCAGATTCATTTTTGTGCTTGTCTTGGTGATGGTCCTGATGTAATTATGTGATTTTTCTTCTATCCCCAATGCTACCCCCACATAGTTTGATAGCACAAAAACATGGTGTTACTTTTAAAAGTGCAATTTTTACATTCAACAGGAGACTACTACTATTTCTATTTCCCCCAATGCTTAGAAAATTAACCAAGGAAAAGCAGTAAACTTTCATTGTTATGAGAGACCTTAGTGTTTTGCACTTTTGTTGGCAGCAGTCCTTACATTTATTTCTCTGTAGACAAAATTATATACAACTTAGAATGGTCCTATGAATATCCATCGGAGAAGGCAATGGCACCCCACTCCAGTACTCTTGCCTGGAAAATCCCATGGACGGAGGAACCAGGAAGGCTGCAGTCCATGGGGTCGCTAAGAGTCAGACAGGACAGAGCGACTTCACTTTCACTTTTCACTTTCATGCATTGGAGAAAGAAATGGCAACCCACTCCAGTGTTCTTGCCTGGAGAATCCCAGGGATGGGGAAACCTGGTGGGCTGCCATCTATGGGGTCGCACAGAGTCAGACACAACTGAAGCGACCTAGCAGCGGCAGCAGCAGCAGCATGAATATCCTTCCATCACCTTTTCTTATGAATATACTTCTTTTCTTTATTTTTTTATTATATAAAAATCAACCCACTAAGAATCTTCAATCTTTCTACTCAAAATAGAGAGGAAGAGGGTGGCTTGGTATGCATATTTGGCTCAGGCCTTTTGAGAAAGAGCCAAAATCAATTGTTAATTCAAGAACACAGATTACAAATAAGTCAACTGTAAATTCTAGTAGAGGCATTAGGAAAAAAAAGTTTGTCTTCAGTTTTGCCTATGAAAGACATCTTCTTCTATTAAAAAGAGAGAGATGAGTAATTATCTGTCTAACTTTTGATATATTTTAAAAAGATTTTATTAACATATAAAATATTCTAAGGCTGACTGTTATTACAGTGTTTCAAATATGATATTGATAGTTAATGATTAAGACATTAACAGCGTCTGAGAATAAAAATAACCAAAAAAATTTAAAAATCTCAATTCATGATAACTGTAAATTATTGAAATTTATAATAAATATTTTAAGAACCCACATCTAGCAGCACAAAAACACTCAGCCTTCAGATGCACATTATTATGCAATTTACCATCACTGTAATTTTTTATTTTATACCCTGAACAGTTTTCTAAAGTGAAATAAAAGATGACACTAAACATAAAGTATTTTAGCATTGAATATCATTTTGAAACTCCCTAAGAAGATAATCCAAAACAAAACTGTCATTACAGAATGAAGTTTTTATCACGTTCCTTTCAAAATTATATGATGAAAAGTTAAGTAGTAATAATCCTACATGTTTGACTGTACTAGCTAATTAGTAAATATCTATGTCCTGACATTTTTCAATTTTCTATTATATGTTTCAGATATGGATATATTATTGAAAGGTACTCTTATCATCACTTGCTTTTAGGGTGTGGAATAGTTGCTATAAAAATATATATTTGATATATAACAGATTGGAGAAGAGGATTGCAATCCACTCCAGTATTCTTGCCTAGAGAATCCCATGGACAGAGGAGCCTGCTGGGCTAAAGTTCATAGGGTTGCAAAGAGTCAGATGTGACTGAGTGACTACTTTCACTTTCACTCTTTCAGTATGTAGAAAATGGTCTCTTTCCCATCTAACTAAGTTGAAAAAGTTTAACCAAGAAATTAGTGCTGGACATATTTAGAAAATTTGATTATACAAAATTGAAAAACCTAATTAGACCCAAATAGAAAAATAATCTTTAGACATTGAATTTTTGACACACTTTGGTATACACTGAGACACTCAAAATTAACTAAAGCAAACTAGAGCTGAGGGTAGAGGTTACTATGAATTTGGTACCATAATCACATTGATTTTTGGCATTTGCATTAAGCTTTATTGTATTTGAAAGTTTCCCCAGGAGCTAAGTGAAAACAGATGAAGGAATTGGGTTACAAAAGATAGAAATTTTTATGTAGAATGTCTCACTTCAATAATTTGGGCTTTAATGGGATTGAACTGTTTAGTGCTATATAATTGCATCACCAAAACTTACCTATATTAAAAGAGCATATTCACTAATTTGTGCAATGAATTTAGTTTTTTTCAGACATCTACATTAACCCATGTCTATAAAGACAAATAAATACATAAGTATGTAATCCACGATGAGGCTAATATTTTTCTAGATAGATGACATTTATATGGTCACCATCATCAGACATTTTTAAGATGTCTTATTAATATAAAAAGCATTTTCTGTATGACCTTAGGAAGAAGTTTTAAAAATTTTAATATTTGTATCAAATATTAGATGTAATCAATTAAATTTTAAGTCATTGCAATTTAATATATTTGAACTAAAAAATATTGACTTATTAGCTATTTCTTTAATATTTGAAACACATTTAAGGTTTATGAACTCTGATGTTTGCAATTTCGAAGAGGAGGAATCCCAAAAGGAAAAGTTCAAGCAGACTGTCAGTCAATAAACCATTTGTAAACTTTAAGAAAAATGTGTGTACATTGTCTCTCTTCATATCCAAAAAAGCAGCATACACTTAGGAATAGCATACTTACAGTTTTAATTATACTTCAGGTGTAGTGCAGGCTTCCCAGGTGACATGCAGGAGATATACGAGATGCAGGTCCAGTCCTTGAGTTGGGAGTATCCACTGGATCCACTCCGGTATTCATGCCTGGAGAATCCCATGGACAGAGAAGCCTGGTGGGCTATCATCCATGGAGTTACAAAGAGTCAGACACAACTGAAGTGACTTACCACACAACACAGACACATAGGTGTAGTGAGAAGAGGAAAAATAATTGTTAGAAGTAGTTTAAGGAAAATTTAGTTGTATGAAAGAAACATTTTGTGATCTTCCCCATCAATGAAATGATTGTGTGTGCTCGGCTTCTCAGTCATGTCCAACTATTTGCTACCCCGTGGACTCTAGCCCACTAGAATCCTCTGTCCATGGGATTTTCCCTGCAAGAATACTGGAGTGGGTTACCATTTCCTCCTCCAGGGGATCTTCCCAACTCGGGGGTCGAACTTACATCTCCTGCTTCTTCTGCATTGCAGGTGATTCTTCACCTGCTGAGGCACCAGGGAAACCTGTAAGCACTGTTAGTGAATAATCACTGTTTTTACACAGCACACAAAATATACTTATATTCAAACAGCATCTGTGCACTCTTTTGATTTTATTGAGAAAGAGCACATAGCACACTTCATATGAGAATTTGTTCATGATGATGTTTAGATTTTGTTCAGTAATGCTTATAATGCTCTGAAATTTTCAGGGAATGAGAATTTTCAATTTTTAATATTTTAAAGCCATGCTCTTATTAAGCAACCCAAAGCAGGAGCAGAGAGAGTGGTAATAAGGTAATGAAAAAATTATAAAAGCTTGAGGGAAATCCCATGGACAGAGGAGCCTGGTGGGCCACAGTCAATGGGGTTGCAGAGTTGGACAAGAGTTAGTGACTAAGCAACAAAAAATATTAAAGCTAAGAATACTAAAGACATTATTTTCACACATTTTGTATGTCAGGACTAGGGATATGCAGTTTATAGTTTATAAACCTATACACAAAAGTAATCATATAAATAATTTTTGCAAGATATTTGACAGTGTTCTTCATGATGAGAAAATTTTGGAAAAATGTCATTTATCTTTCCCTCCAAAGGCAACATTTTCTCAGTTGAATTTTGCATACTTTGAAAAAGACAATATTTCAGTACCAAAACATTTGGTACTTCAAGTACCAAATCATCTGCTTACAATTAAGAACATATTCTGTGTAGATTCTGATAAAATTTTATTACAAAGATACTTATAAAAGCCTTCTGTTTGGAGAAAATTACATTTTGTTAAAACCACATGTTAGTGTTATTTAAACACTCTTGTAGAAATTGCCTTGTAAAATGTAAGAACTGTGTACTGCCTAATGTATAAAACCATTTCATTAAATGAATTCAGTGTGATGTATTGAGAAATAATCACCTGAAGATTATTTGAGCATATTAAAGTAGCCCCTTTCCTTTTCTCAAGTGCACACGGAACTTTCTCCAGGATAGATCACATCCTGGGCCATAAATCTAGCCTTGGTAAATAAAAAAAAAAATAAAATCATTCCAAGCATATTTTTTGATCACAATGTAGTAAGATTAGATGTCAACTATAGGGAACAAACTATTAAAAATACAAACATATGAAGGCTAAACAGCATGCTTCTGAAAAACCAAATAATCATAGAAGAAATAAAAAATAAATCAAAATATGCATAGAAATGAATGAAAATGAAAACACAACAACCCAAAACCTATGGGATTTAGTAAAAAGCAGTGCTAAGGGGGAGGTTCATAGCAGTACAAGCTTACCTAAAGAAACAAGAGATAAATCTAATAAGTAACCTAACTCTACACTTTAAGCAACTAGAAAAAGAAGAAATGAATAACACCAGGGTTAGTAAAAGGAAATAAATCATAAAAATTAGGGCAGAAATAAATGAAAAAGAAATAAAGGAGACCATAGCAAAAGTCAACAAAGCTAAAAGCTGGTTCTTTGAGAAGATAAATAAAATAGACAAACCATTAGCCAGACTCATCAAGAAAACAAGGGAAAGAATCAAATCAACAAAATTAGAAATGGAAATGGAGAAATCACAGGAGACAACACAGAAATACAAAGGATCATAAGAGACTACTATCAGCAACTATATGCCAATAAAATGGATAATTTGGAAGAAATGGATAAATTCTTAGAAAAGTATAACTTTCCAAAACTGGAATTCAAAATTCAAAATTTCAAAACTGACAAATACAAAACTTTCCAAAACTGGAATTCAAAATTCCAAAACTGACAAATTCAACATCCATTTATGATAAAAACTCTCCAGAAAGCAGGCATAGAAGGAACATACCTCAACATAATAAAAGCCATATATGATAAACCCACAGCAAACATTATTCTCAATGGTGAAAGATTGAAAGTATTTCCCCTAAAGTCAGGAACAAGACAAGGGTTCCCACTCTCACCACTACTATTCAACATAGTTTTGGAAGTTTTGGCCACAGCAATCAGAGAAGAAAAATCCAGATTGGAAAAGAAGAAGTAAAACTCTCACTATTTGCAAATGACATGTTCCTCTACATAGAAAACCCTAAAGACTCCACCAGAAAATTACTAGAGCTAATCAATGAATACAGTAAAGTTGCAGGATATAAAATCAACACACAGAAATCCCTTGCATTCCTATACACTAACAATGAGAAAATAGAAAGAGAAATTAAAGAAACAATTCCAATCACCATTGCAATGAAAAGAATAAAATACTTAGGAATAAATCTACCTAAAGAAACAAAAGACCTATATATAGAAAATTATAAAACACTGGTGAAAGATCAAGGATGACACAGATTGATGGAGAAATATACCATGTTCATGGATCAGAAGAATCAATATAGTGAAAATGAGTATACTACACAAAAAAATCTGTAGTTCAATTCAATCCCTATCAAGCTACCAATGATATTTTTCAGAGAACTAGAACAAATAATTTCACAATTTGTATGGAAATACAAAAAAACCTCGAATAGCCAAAGCAATCTTGAGAAAGAAGAATGGAACTGGAGGAATCAACCTGCCTGACTTCAGACTATACTATAGAGCTACAGTCATCAAGACAGTATGGTACTGGCACAAAGACAGAAATATAGATCAATGGAACAAAACAGAAAGCCCAGAGTTAAATCCATGCACCCATGGACACCTTATCTTTGACAAAGGAGGCAAGAATATACAATGGATTAAAGATAACCTCTTTAACAAGTGGTGCTGGGAAAACTGTTCAACCCCCTGTAAAAGAATGAAAATAGAACACTTTCTAACACCATACACCAAAATAAACTCAAAATGGATTAAAGATCTAAATGTAGACCAGAAATTATAAAACTTCTAGAGGAAAACATAAGCAAAACACTTTCTGACATAAATTGCAGCAGGATCCTCTATGACCCACCTCCCAGAGTAATGGAAATAAAAGTAAAAATAAACAAATGGGGCCTAATTAAACTTAAAAGCTTTTGAACAACAAAGGAAACTATAAGAAAGGTGAAAAGACAGCCTTCAGAATGGGAGAAAATAATAGCAAACAAAGCAACTGACAAAGAATTAATCTCAAAAATATACAAGCAGTTCCTGCAACTCGATTCCAGAAAAATAAATGACCCATTCAAAAAATGGGCCAAAGAACTAAACAGACATTTTCCAAAGAAGACATACAGATGGCTAGCAAATACATTAAAAAATGCTCATCGCTCATTATCAGAGAAATGCAAATCAAAACCACAATGAGGTATCATCTCACACCAGTCAGAATGGCTGCTATCCAAAAGCCTACAAATAATAAATGCTGTAGAGGGTATGGAAAAAAGGGAACCCTCTTACACTGTTGGTGGGAATGCAAACTAGTACAGCCACTATGGAGTACAGTGTGGAGATTCCTTAAAAAACTGGAAATAGAACTGCCATATGACCCAGAAATCCCACTGCTGGGCATACACACTTAGGAAACCAGAATTGAAAGAGACACGTGTACCCCATTGTTCATCACAGCATTGTTTACAATAGCCAGGACATGGAAGCAACCTAGATGTCCATTGGCAGATGAATGGATAAGAAAGCTGTGGTATATATACACAATGGGATATTACTCAGCTATTGAAAAGAATGCATTTGAATCAGTTCTGATGAGGTGGATTAAACTGGAGCCTATTATATAGAATGATGTAAGTCAGGAAGAAAAACACCAATACAGTATATTAACCTGTACATACGGAATTTAGAAAGATGGTTGTGATGACCCTATATGCGAGACAGCAAAAGAGACACAGATGTAAAGAATAGACTTTTGCACTCTGTGGTAGAAGGCAATGGTGGGATGATCTGAGACAATAGCAATGAAACATGTATATTATCATATGTGAAATAGATCACCAGTCCAGGTTTGGTGCCTGAGACAGGTGCTCAGGGCTGGTGCACTGCGATGACCCTGAGGGATGGAATGGGGAGGGAGGTGAGAAGGGTTTCAGGATGGGGAACACATGTATACCCATGGCTGATTCATGTGAATGTATGGCAAAACCCATTACAATATTGTCAAGTAATTAACCTCCAATTAAAATTAAAAAAGAAAGTAGCCCCTTTCTGTGACATACTTAAAATACATTATTTGAGTTCAAACATAACTCTTACTATTCTAACATTTAAAAGTAGATGGGTTATAAATCATTGTATATGGCAACTGTTCATCAAAATTTTTCCAGATTTTCACTAATTGATGTTTCTTACAGTATAATTTGCCACTAATTGTTTTGAAATATACAAGGAATGGGAAGAAATCAATCTTGTTAATAAATTGCCCTTAAATTTTAAAGTATTAAAATCAGTCTTCCTTCGAGGTTACTATTTGTACCACTGAAAAGAATATTATCTTAATTTAATGGCGTAAAATGTTCTATAAAGACATCCTTGATAAACAAAAATATTTGGTTCATCCTAGCTAATAAGGGATCCATAGGATGCATAAGTCTGTTTTCCCCAAACTCTTTGTGAATTTCCTTTTCTAGCAGCTTCAAGGGCAATTGTAGGTGTGCCAAAAAGCACTGAGCCACAGCACATCCTTGATGAATTTCACAAGTCCATCCTCTCTAAAACAAGTGTAATTCAGGTTTAATTTCTTGACATGAAGCAACATTACAACATCCTTGGAGTAATTTTTAGGTGTTATGTCAATTAGAAAGCTTAGGGTCACTGATTATATAGCTAGATGTTACTAATTACAAAACCTTCCAATGGTAATTAAAAATCTATTATAATTAATGACAAAACATTAAAAGGAGTCAGTTATCTCAGCAGTTGAGCATTTTACATAAATTAGTACACTATACTTTCCATTACCAATCTAAAAGGATTAAAAATCATCTTGTGGAAAGATACTATGGTTGTATTTAATGAAAAGTAAATGGAGAAAAAAAGCCAGTGTCTAAATAATTCAGAGCCCTTGTTATTAAACCTTCTCTGAAATATTCAGGTATTTAGAACAGTTATCAATATAGATACACATTGATACACACTCTATTTACTTCTCATTTTCAATCTATAAATGCAAATTTTAATTTGCTAATTTGAGTCATTTAAATTAATATGTGTGTTTGCTTAATCAAGAAACCCATTCTTTCATTTACATTTTATTTATCTGTACTTCCTCTCAGCAGTCCTCAGGGCCACATAATTTCTATATAATGTGGGTAAAGTTCTTTCAAAAGTTATAATTAAAAAAAAAATGAAACAATTATTTAGTAGTAATAAGACAGAACTAATGCACATGCCCTATGAAACTAGCAAAGAGACACATGGACTCCGTTAAAGAAAAATTGCATTAAATTGAATAATAAGGAAGGAATAATAGTTGAAAAATAAGGAAGACTTTATTCATGACTGTTTAAATAGAGCCAAGAGGTTGAACTTATCCTTGTTGAAACAAAAAATGAGAGTTTTAATCACAAAATGAACTTGTAGAAAAGCACAGGAAGACTTGAGGGGGTGGTTTACTGGTGCCCAGATCTTTGAGAAGAACATTCTAGGTTGTAAAATTAGCAAGAGGTTGGGAGAGGATTTACATCTCAAAGGAGCAGAGAAATAGTTTTTAATTGCAACTATTTCTAAGTAAATAATCCAAGAAAGGGGATGTCAGGGATGTAGAGTTAGCGGCAGAGCATTAAAGATTAGTGAAGCTAGAGAACTGTAAGCCTACCTTTGTCAACTCTGAATAGTCATAACATTCTTCCAACTTAAATAATGTTTGAGCTTCTTTATATCTGGAGCAGACAGTAAATTTCTTATGATTGTGAATCAGCAGTCTTTCAGGTAATTTACAAACTTTAAACATAGACTCTCAATTTTTGACAATCACATATGTGTCATTTTTTGGAAACGAAAGTCATTAGTCTAATAAATTACTATTTCCAAATGAACAATTCAACCAAAAGTAACCAGAAAATGTATGAATACTATAATAGAGAAGGTCTTTTTTTTCTTTGTTTCCTTTGTTTTTCCTGAGATTAGTATACATTATTGATAAAAATAATAGTTACATTTTCAGATATAAAACAGTATGAAATAGTAAATGGATCATAATTGCCATAATTGTTTTTCTATTAATAGAGGTAAAGCACAGAGAGCAAGAAAATTTTCAGTTGAAAATTTGTGCAGTAATAATTGTTGATACAAACTCTCAAGATTGGTTTTCTACCTCTAATACATTCAGTGCTTCTCTCATTTCTCTGTTCAATGGTTCACTTGTGATGTAGTATTTGTGGTGAAGGTATGAGTAATCTTGTCTATCATATCAATAATTTATATAAATAGAGGTCTTGAATTCAATGACAATATCATTAATATTTTTAGATATCATCATAAAGAAAATATTCGAAATAAACATAAGCAATGTGAGCTTTTTATAGGTGGATAGTTACAAGACAATTATGCTTGAAAATCACAAACCTGATCATTTTTATTTTCTCTTAAGTCAAGCCACTTCTCATTCTTTCATACTGCTTTGTCTATTGACATAAAATGTGCTATTTAAACACAGCATCAGGAAATTATTCCTGAAATGAAACAACATGATCTCCACTCAAGCACAGCAAGAAAATATGATTGATATCCTATAATGCTTCTTGTGAGCAAAGGTCAGAATGAGAAATAAGTACAAAGTTGTTAGAGAAAGAGAAAAACTATAACAAAAGAAAAAATACATGTTAACAAAATTTCATTAGAAGTTTCATGCAAAAATCACAAGGTTGCCAGAGCAAACTGATACTTAGCAAATTTCTAATGTTTAATATTAATTTTGTTGCCAAAGTTATTTGTTAAAATTATAATGATGTTAGGATATTTAGATTTATATAAGGATATTTTTCAGTATTTTGAAAATCAAACATCAAAAAGAAAGTTGCTCAGTCATGTCTGACTCTTTAAAACCCTATGGACTGCAGCACACCAGCCTTCCCTGTCTTTCACTATGTCCCAGAGTTTGCTCAATCTCATGTCCATTGAGTCAGTGATGCCATTCAACCGTCTTGTCCTCTGTCATCCCCTTTTCCTCCTGCCTTCAATCTTTCCCAGCATCAGTGTCTTTTCCAATGAGTCAGCTCTTACATTGCTCAAAGGGAACCAAATTATCTTGGCCTTCATATTATAAGATTTTTATTTTAAGGCGGTTTCTTTTTAAGCTGGCCCTTTAGCCACTTTTGGAGAAGGAAATGGTAAGCCACTCCAGTATTCTTGCCTAGAGGATTCTATGGACAGAGGAGCACAGCAGGCTACAATCCAGGGGATTGCAAGAGTCGGATATGACTGGGCAACTTTCACTTTCACTAGCCACTTTTAGTAACAGTCATGTTTATTGATTATGCTATGGTTAATCATCCTCTTGTACCATTTAAGAAAAGCATTATAATCAATGCTTTAGACAGTCTTTTCAAGGAAAACTTGTACACGTAAAAACACATAAAGAATTTTCATTCTGATGTATAGTAGAAGCCAAAAAAACATTGTGAAGCAAACACACACACACACATACACACACACACACACATAGGAGATGATCAACAACAAACTGAAATTACCTAACATTTATTAATCATAATTGACCTCATTTTTTCTCTTTGTATTAAGTTAACTAAAAGAGTTACAATTGTTTTTCAAATTCACTGTAATTATCAGCACAATTCAGGAATTTTACCTTATCTAAAATATCTAAGATAGAGACCAAAGTTGTATTTCTTCTTCAAGCATGCCTTTCTCAAGCATCTTTATGGAAAACATTTTAAAAAATATTCATGAAACTATTTTCTCCAAAGTAAATCTAATAGTCTAGAGAGGAAGTATAGTTAAAACAGTAACTTCCCAACTATGATGAGTTAGAATCATTAGAGGAATGTTCATAATTCTCAGTTCCCAGTTTTGTACACAATACTAATTAAATTAGAAAGTCTGAGGGTAGGCATGAAACATTGTACTTTTTAAAGATCCTCAGGTGGATTAAACATGTAAAGTATGTAGGGAGACTTTATGTAAAGCATGAAAACCATTGAGTTGAAAGGTATTTAGCCTGGCATCAGGAAAATAACCATATTCCCAAACATTTAATCGTAGCATAATGTGTGGGGCTTCCCTGGTGGCTCAGACAGCAAGGAATCTGCTTGCTATGCTGGAGACCCAGGTTCGATCCCTGCGTCAGGAATTTCCCCTGGAGAAGGAAATGGCAACCCACTCCAATATCATTTCACAGCACATTTTTTTAGTATGAAATTATAAGCTGAATGACTAATGGACAGGGATGCTACTAAAGGTTTTAATGAAATAACTGGGATGGAGTTAAAGTTCACTTTAACTCTGAGTTCTTGATAAGCCATTGAATTTTGTCAGTTTTTAGGTTTACAAACAGCTCTTAAAGACTATTGCATATTGACTATGCAAAACTCTATCCAGATTCTCCTCCAAATACTTTTCCTTTTATATAAAAATTTGGTCAGCAAAAGTACATTAAACTCGCTCATTCTGTTGTGATTTGTCTTGTTACATAAACTTCTCTTTAAGAATATAGTAAATACAATCCTAGGTTTTGACAAGTTATAAAACTGGGAGAAGAATTTAAAAATAACCAGATTCATTCACCATGTTTCAGGAGGTAAGATTGTAAAATGACCTAAGTTTTCAGAAATTGCACTTCAAAATTATTACCCATAAAATGATCTAACTGGATATAGGAAAAGTATTAGTAAAAGGTATAGCCCAAAGTCAACGGTAGAACTTAAAGTTTGTGTGCATGCCTGCATGCTAAGTCACTTCTGTCGTGTCCGACTCTTTGCGACGCTATGGACTATGTACAGCCAGGCTCCTCTGTCCATGGGATGCTCCAAGTAAGAACACTGGAGTGGATTGGCAGGTTCATCTCCAGGGGATTGAACCCACATATGTCTCCTGCCTTGGCAGATGGGTTCTTTATCACCAGTGCCACTTGGGAAGCTCAAAGTTCATGTGCTCCATCTTAAAAATGAGACACCATATTGGCTGGTGTGTCCTAAAGTAACAAACCTGAGATTTTTCTATCAAATGTATTGAAATTGATCTTTCAATTTTATATGAACACCACCATACAATGATTATGTTTATTGCATTATTGTTTTCATCAGCACAGGGCAATTGCTAATCTAAAATCTTACTGACTTACCAAGATCTAGTTTATTTATGGGGATTTTGAGGACATGGAGTAATGTGGCAGAGGTAATGTCTGTGTTTCTCTGTGCTGTGTTTCAGACTCAATTCTTTCCATCCCATGGCTTCTTCATCTATCAGGGATTTCCTGTCCTCCCTGGATCCTCTGCTTCCAGCTGTGAGATAAAAAAATAAAAATATCCTCTGTTTAGAAGCTATTTAGAGGTTGATGGATAAGTATTAAATGCTGCCATTTCCAGAAGTGTCATAGGCTCTTCTGACTGCTTTCTACTGGTCAGAACTTGGCCGTATTATCTCACTTTGCTGTAAAGCCACTGTTGTTTAAAAAATTGAGAGAGAGAGAGAGAAAAGCATGATTTCTGTCATCTTTATCAAACATCCTTTTATTTCTATCCACAAAATCCTCAAAACCTTTCTCCAAGGAAGTCAGTACAAAGTCATACATATATACCGTATCAAAGTCTAAGAACTTCAGACAATATAACATACTGTCCATTGTTTTCCTCAATTCTTGGCTTAGCCCTGAAGTATCTTTGTATCCTTAAATCCTTGCTCATGGTCTTTAGTGTGGATATCATTTTGCTTGATTTTTTCTGTCTGCTTCTTATAGAAGAAAGCTTAAATTTCCAAAGTTTTTACTAGGATTGAACAAAGGCAATAAAACTTCCTACAGTATTCAATTCAGTTCGGTCGCTCAGTCGTGTCCGACTCTTTGTGACCCCATGAATCGCAGCACGCCAGACCTTCCTGTCCATCACCAACTCCCAGAGTTTACTCAAACTCATGTCCATCGAGTTGGTGATGCCATCCAGCCATCTCATCCTCTGTCGTCCACTTCTCCTCCTGCCCCCAATCTCTCCCGCATCAGAGTCTTTTCCAATGAGTCAACTCTTTGCATGAGGTGGCCAAAGTACTGGAGTTTCAGCCTCAGCATCAGTCCTTCCAATGAACACCCAGGACTGATCTCCTTCAGAATGGACTGGTTGGCTCTCCTTGCAGTCCAAGGGACTCTCAAGAGTCTTCTCCAACAATACAGTTCAAGAGCATCAATTCTTCGGTGCTCGGCTTTCTTCACAATCCAACTCTCACATCCATACATAACTACTGGAAAAACCATAGCCTCAAGTAAGAAGGCTCTCTTATCTCTCTTTGCCATTCTTTGGAACACTGTGTTCAGATGAGTGTATCTTTTCATTTCTCCTTTGCCTTAGGAATTAAATTGAGATGAGACAAATTAAAAGGAAAAATCCAGCAAAAGTTAAGTAACAGGTATACATGGGAAAGACCTAGGAAAACTGTAACTTGCAAAATATGTGAAGCCCTCTCCTTAAATTCTATCTTCAGCTAAAGACAAGAGAGGATATTGAAGGGAGTGGTTTGGGACTTCAAAGGGGAGAAAGGCAATTCACATACAGTTGGAGAAGCAAATGTTTGGTAAACCAATGCTCACTGGACCTGGTAGAGACTATGGGACACAGTGTGGACTCTGATCTCTATCTCTGATCTCTTGCTCAGCCGTCTTTCTCATCATATCTAACCATATTCTTTTACAGCTCTATTTTGGGAGCAAACCCTCTACCAAACTAAATTCTTTCAGGAAGTTAGAGAAAAGATCCAAGTTTTTTCATAAATTTTTTTGGCCCTAATGTTTCAACTTTAAATAATCCTCATGCCAAAGAGACATTTTGGGGTGGCAAATTTTGCCCTCTTAATTCTTTTTCAATTATCCTCTATCTTAAATTATCATTTTAACTAAGGATAAAATGATATATATGTCAGTCTATTTTTCTTTAATATAAACATTAAAACAACCATGCATGCAATCTTTATTGGCATAGGTCTGAACTTAGATTGGCCAGATAAAATACAGGATGCCCAGGTAAATTTGAATTTCAATGAAAAACAAATAAATTTTACCAAAAATTCCCCCAAATTTCATGGGGGCAGATTTATGTGAAAAAGATAATCATTGTTTTCTGAAATTCAAATTTTACTGCGTATCCTATAGTATTATTTGCTAAGTTTATTAATGCTGGCCTGAATATTTCAGTTATTATTATTATTGTAAGGTCTGTTCAGTGATATCAATATGAATTATGGAAAGTGTAAATATCATATATTTTCCCTCAGTTGCCTTCAAACAAACAACCACTGCTACAAGCCAAAGTATGAAGTTTCAGCTACTATCTACTATATAAATTTATGTGTGCTGGAAGCTTTATTTGTAACTAATCTTTAGTGTTATTTTAGATTTGGTGTTTTAATAAATTTCAGTAAAACTCCTTAAAATAATATTGTGCCACTTTGATTTCATTTCAGTATATGAGTTCTGCTTTGTTAGGGGGAAAAGTTGCAGAGAACTGCAAATTATCAGACTTTAACATAAATTAAGAACCAACAGCACCTTCTCAGATCTTCAAACCAAGAGCTTCCCATAAAGTGGTGCTCAGAAGATTGGATTGCTTCTGAATGCTCTTTCAGTGATTTTTATATTTTAATAAAACTGTTCATTATATTTAACTTCTTGTATTGAAGCAATTAGATATTTATATGATATAGCATATCATTATCTTAGTTGCATTCTGAACCATTTGGGATGCTTTTAAGTTAGGGTGATATTTTTTCCCCATCTTAATTTCGCACACACTAGTGCCTGTGTGCATTTTCAGCTTTGTTTGCATCTTTAGGTTCTTTATCCTATTTCTCAACTTTATTGTGCTAAAGAGGCTAAATAAACAAGTATAGCTGGTTTTTTGATAACAAATATGGTATCAGGTCCCATCACTTCATATCTTTGACTAACCTCAAAGACAGTAATTTCAAAAATTTACTGTATTGAGAAGCAGATAGAAATTGATATCACAGTTACTTCCTCTCTGTCTGTCTCTCATTTATTTTATCTCTATCCTCAGTTCACTTCAGTCACTCAGTCGTGTCTAACTCTTTGTGACCCCATTAATCGCAGCACACCAGGCCTCCCTGTCCATCACCAACTCCTGGGGTTTACCGAAACTTATGTCCATTGAGTCAGTGATGTCATCCAGCCATCTCATCCTCTGTCATCCCCTTCTCCTCCTGCCCCCAATCCCTCCCAGCATCAGGGTCTTTTCCAATGACTTAACTCTTTGCATGAGGTCGCCAAAGTATTGGAGTATCAGCTTTAGCATCAGTCCTTCCAATAAAAATGCAGGACTAATCTCCTTTAGGATGGACTGGTTGGATCTCCTTGCAGTCCAAGGGACTCTCAAGAGTCTTCTCCAACACCACAGTTCAAAAGCATCAATTATTTATCACAGAGCTAGAACAAATAATTTCACAATTTGTATGGAAATACAAAAAACCTCGACTAGCCAAAGCAATCTTGAGGAAGAAGAATGGAACTGGAAGAATCAACCTGCCTGACTTCAGGCTCTACTACAAAGCCACAGTCATCAAGACAGTATGGTACTGGAACAAAGACAGAAATATAGATCAATGGAACAAAATAGAAAGCCCAGCGATAAATCCACACACATATGGACACCTTATCTTTGACAAAGGAGGCAAGAATATACAATGGAGAAAAGACAATCTCTTTAACAAGTGGTGCTGGGAAAACTGGTCAACCACTTGCAAAAGAATGAAACTCAAACACTTTTTAACACCATACACCAAAATAAACTCAAAATGGATTAAAGATCTAAACGTAAGACCAGAAACTATAAAACTGCTAGAGGAGAACATAGGCAAAACACTCTCCGACATAAATCACAGCAGGATCCTCTATGACCCACCTCCCAGAATATTGGAAATAAAAGCAAAAATAAACAAATGGGACCTAATTAAAATTAAAAGCTTCTGCACAACAAAGGAAACTATAAGCAAGGTGAAAAGACAGCCTTCAGAGTGGGAGAAAATAACAGCAAATGAAGCAATTGACAAACAACTAATCTCAAAAATATACAAGCAACTCCTGCAACTCAATTCCAGGAAAATAAATGACCCAATCGAAAAATGGGCCAAAGAGCTAAATAGACAGTTCTCCAAAGAAGACATACAGATGGCTAATAAACACATGAAAAGATGCTCAACATCACTCATTATCAGAGAAATGCAAATCAAAACCACAATGAGGTACCATTTCATGCCAGTCAGAATGGCTGTGATCCAAAAGTTAACAAGCAATAAATGCTGGAGAGGATGTGGAGGAAAGGGAACCCTCTTACACTGTTGGTGGGAATGCAGACTAGTACAACCACTATGGAGAACAGTGTGGAGATTCCTTAAAAAACTGGAAATAGAACTATCTTATGACCCAGCAATCCCACTGCTGGGCATACACACTGAGGAAACCAGAACTGAAAGAGACACGTGTACCCCAATGTTCATCGCAGCGCTGTTTATAATAGGCAGGACTTGGAAGCAACCTAGATGTCCATCAGCAGACGAATGGATAAGAAAGCTGTGGTACATATACATAATGGAGTATTACTCAGCCATTAAAAAGAATGCATTTGAATCAGTTCTAATGAGGTGGATGAAACTGGAGCCTATTATACAGAGTGAAGTAAGCCAGAAAGAAAAACACCAATACAGTATACTAACAATATTATATGGAATTTAGAAAGATGGTAATGATAACCCTGTATACGAGACAGCAAAAAATACACAGATGTATAGAACAGTATTTTGGACTCTGTGGGAAGAGGGAGAGGGTGGGATGATTTGGGAGAATGGCATTGAAACATGTATAAAATCATATAAGAAATGAATCGTCAGTCTAGGTTCGATGCAGGATACAGGATGCTTGGGGCTGTTACACTGGGGTGACCCAGAGGGATGGTATGACACTGGATGACCTCACCTCTGGATGACCCAGAGGTGGGAGGGGGGTTCAGGATGGGGAGCACATGTACACCCGTGGCGGATTCATGTTGATGTATGGCAAAACCGATACAATATTGTAAAGAAATTAACCTCCAATTAAAATAAATAAATTTAATAAAAAAATAAAAACTAAAAAAAAAGAAAAAAACATCAATTTTTCGGCATCAGCTTTCTTCACAGTCCAACTTTCACATCCATACGTGACCACTGGAAAAACCATAGCCTTGACTAGACAGACCTTGTTGGCAAAGTAATGTCTCTGCTTTTGAATATGCTACCTAGGCTGGTCATAACTTTCCTTCCAAGGAGTAAGTGTCTTTTATTTTCATGGCTGCACTTACCATCTGCAGTGATTTTGGAGCCCCCAAAAATAAAGTCTGACACTGTTTCCCCATCTATTTCCCATGAAGTGATGGGACCGGATGCCATGATCTTCATTTTCTGAATATTGAGCTTTAAGCCAACATTTTCACTCTCCTCTTTCACTTTCATCAAGAGGCTTTTTAGTTCCTCTTCATTTTCTGCCGTAAGGGTGGTGTCATCTGCATATCTGAGGTTATTGGTATTTCTCCCAGCAATCTTGATTCCAGCTTGTGCTTCTTCCAGCCCAGCGTTTCTCATGATGTACTCTGCACTAAGAACCTGCATATAAGTTAAATAAGCAGGGTGAATATATACAGCCTTGACGAACTCCTTTTCCTATTTGGAACCAGTCTGTTGTTCCATGTCCAGTTCTAACTGTTGCTTCCTGACCTGCATATAGGTTTCTCAAGAGGCAGGTCAGGTGGTCTAGTATTCCCATCTCTTTCAGAATTTTCCACAGTTTATTGTGATCCACACAGTCAAAGGCTTTGGCATAGTCAATAAAGCAGAAATAGATGTTTTTCTGGAACTCTCTTGCTTTTTCGATGATCCAGCAGATGTTGGCAATTTGATCTCTGGTTCCTCTGCCTTTTCTAAATCCAGCTTGAACATCTGGAAGTTCACAGTTCACATACTGTTGAAGCTTGGCTTGGAGAATCTTGAGCATTTTTTTATTACTGCGTGAGATGAGTGCAATTGTGTGGTTGTTTGAGCATTCTTTGGCATTGCCTTTCTTTGGGATTGAAATGAAAACTGACCATTTCCAGTCCTGTGGCCACTGCTGAGTTTTCCAAATTTGCTGGCATATTGAGTGCAGCATTTTCACAGCATCATCTTTCAGGAGTTGAAGTAGCTCCACTGGAATTCCATCACCTCCACTAGCTTTGATCGTAGTGATGCTTTCTAAGGCCCACTTGACTTCACATTCTAGGATGTCTGGCTCTAGGTCAGTGATCACACCATCGTGGTTATCTGGGTCATGAAGATCTTTTTTGCCTAGTTCGTCTGTGTATTCCTGCCACTTCTTCTTAATATCTTCTGCTTCTCTTAGGTCCATACCATTTCTGTCCTTTATCGAGCCCATCTTTGCATGAAATGTTCCCTTGGTATCTCTAATTTTCTTGAAGAGATCTGTAGTCTTTCCCATTGTTTTCCTCTATTTCTTTGCATTGATCGCTGAGGAAGGCTTTCTTATCTCTCCTTGCTCTTCTTTGGAACTCTGCATTCAGATGATTATGTTTTTCCTTTTCTCCTTTGCTTTTTGCTTCTCTTCTTTTCACAGCTATTTGTAAGGCCTCCTCAGGCAGCCTTTTTTTTTTTTTTTTTTGCAATTCTTTTCCATGGGGATGTTATTGATCCCTATCCCCTGTACAATGTCACGAATCTCTGTCCATAGTTTATCATATACTCTGTATATCGGATATAATCCCTTAAATCTATTTCTCACTTCCACTGTACAAACATAAGGGATTTGATTTATCATCTCTCCCTAAATGTTAAAAATATAACAGGATATCATCACTCAGTAAATCTTTAACCCAATTTACTGTTGATGGGTGGGGCTGTTTTCGTTCCCTGTTGTTTGACCTGAGATCAAACTACGGTGGAGGTAATGAAGTAATAGAGGCCTCTTTCAAAAGGTCCCATGCACACAGTGCCTCACTTAGTGTCCCCGACCCAGTAGCAGGCCACTGTTGACCCACACCTCTGCAACAGTCTCCAGGACACTCAGAGGCAAGTCTGGGTCAGTCTCTTATGGGGTCACTGCTCCTTTCTCCTGGGTTCTGGTGTTCAGATAGGGAAAGGAGTATGTCAAGGTCACCCTGCTTATTTAACTTATATGCAAGTATATCATGCGAACTGCCAGTCTGGATGAAGCACAAACTGGAATCAAGATTTCCTGGAGAAATATCAATAACCTCAGATATGCAGATGACACGACTCATGGAAGAAAGCAAAGAACTAAAGAGCCTCTTCAAAGTGAAAGAGGAGAAAGAAAAAGTTGGCTTAAAACTCAGCATCCAGAAAACTAAGATCATGGTATCCAGTCCTATCACTTCATGGCAAATAGATGGGGAAACAAGAGAAACAATAAGAGACTTTATTTTGATGGGGGGGGGGGGGCTCCAGAATCACTGCAGAGTGCAGTCATAAAATTAAAAGACACTTGCTCCTTATAAGAAAAGCTATGACCAACTGAGACAGCATATTAAAAAGCAGAGATATTACTTTGCCAACAAAGGTCCATCTAGTCAAAGCTATGGTTTTTCCAGGAGTCATGTACAGATGTGAGAATTGGATCATAAATAAAGCTGAGGGCCAGAGAATAGATACTTTTGAACTGTGGTGTTGGAGAAGACTCTTGAGAGTTCCTTGGACTGCAAGGAGATAAAACTCATCAATCCTAAAGGAAATCAGTCCCGAATATTCACTGGAAGGACTGATGCTGAAGCTAAAACTCCAATACTTTGGCCACCTGATGCAAAGAACTGACTCATTTGAAAAGACCCTGATGCTGGGAAAGATTGAAGGTGGGAGGAAAAGGGGACTACAGAAGATGAGATGGTTGGATGGCATCACCCACTCGATGGACATGAGTTTGAGCAAGCTTCAGGAGTTGGTGATGGACAGTGAAGCCTGGCATGCTGCAATCCATTGGATTGCAAAGAGTTGGACATGACTGGGCATCTGAACTGGACTGAACTGATAGTCACTCATGCATGCTAAGTTGCTTCAGTTGTGTCTGACTCTTTGAAACCCTATGAACTATAGCTGGTCAGACTCCTCTGCCCATGGGATTCTCCAGGCAAGAATACTAGAGTGGATTGCCATTTCTTCCTCCAGGGGATCTTCCCAACCCAGGGATGGAACCAGTGTCTCTTGCACCTCCTGCATTGGCAGATGTTTTTTTGTTTGTTTGTTTTACCATTGTTGTCACCTGGGAAGCCCGTATTGTCAATCACATCCTGGTATTTCTTCAGATTCAACATTAGCGAACTAATCATAAACAGAATGATTTGGACAATGCATGATCCTAAGAACCTAAGATGTTAAGAGGAAGACTTGCAAAATACAAAGCCCCAAAGCAAATGCATCCTACCCCTAAAATTGTTAGGGATCAAACCAAGGGTGGATCTAGTATAACTGAGTCATTTTCCATGCTGCCAGTTGAACCTATAGGCAGCTTTGAATTATATCACTGCTTCACTTGGCATTTCCATGTGGCAGTTCAGTTCAGTCACTCAGTTGTCCAACTTTTTGTAAGCCCATGGACTGCAGCATGCCAGGATTCCCGGATGTCCATTGCCAACTCCCAGAGTTTATTCAAACTCATGTCCATTGAGTCGGTGATTCCATCTAACCATCTTGTCCTTTGTTGTCCCCTTCTCCTCCTGCCTTCAATCTTTCCCAGCATCAGGGTCTTTTCAAATGAGTCAGTTCTTTGCATCAAGTGGCCATGTATGTATTAATATGAGGTAAAATAAGAACTTAAATGCTAAAGTTAGTCCTGTAAATACGGGTCTGGACATGGATAGGGACGATAGGTATTAACTAAACAGAAAAGTCCTCTTTCTTTTCCCATATGTTTTATTATTCTCAAAGATCCATTGTCCAAATTTTTTTTTTTTATTTTCTCTTCCAACTGATTTGTTCAGCACCCACATGAGAGTCCAATAATTTTCTATACTCCATACATGTTATTTTGTTCCATATTCCTTCTTGATGTTTACTGTAAATGGCATCCTAGACTTGATTATTTGGTAAATAAACCTTTAAGCGGCAGGTATTATATTCAAATATGAAAGTGAAAGTGAAGTCACTCAGTCGTGTCCAATTCTTTGTGACCCCATGGACTGTAGCCCACCAGGCTCCTCCATCCATGGAATTCTCCAGGCAAGAATACTGGAGTGGGTTGCCATTTCCTTCTCCAGGGGATCTTCCCGACCCAGGGATTGAAGCCAGGTCTCCCGCATTGCAGGGAAAATTCTTTAACCTCTGAGCCACCAGGGAATCCCAAGTACTTGGGATTCAAATGGAACATATATAGCCCATCTGTTTCCCAAGGGAGATTACAAATAAGTATACATTAGTGTACATATGTGTTTGTAGTCAATTCCTCTTCTTTACAAGGGTATTGTCAGTGATATTAACTTTACGATGTTGATTTTATAGACCAATAAAACCCCCATCATCCCCAAATTTAGCTACTGATATAGGATGACTGACTTTTTTTGGATAAATATACAACCAGAAAAACAATATTTCTATTTGAGATGAATACCATGCTATATTAAAGGGTATTCTGAATCCAAAAACAAAGGAGGTATCATAGTTCCAAACAGAGCTTCTTAAAAACAATAAATTTAGCTTTAAAAGATACTTGCTATATTGCTTTCATGAGTTTCATTTCACGTAGACAGTGAAAAAATTATTCAGCAGGATTTTGCAATCTACTCATCTTTGGAAGCTAGTAAAAAAAATAAATTAATCTGATCTTTTATCTCCGAAAACGTGTTTAGAGTTAAAACTATAGTAAATATGTCATAAGGGAATAAAAACTTAAGATAAATCTGTGTTCTTGATTCTGGAAGGAGATAATTGGCCTTGTTGTTGCTGTTTAGTTCCTAAGCTGTGTCTGACTATTTGCAGCCCCACTGACTGCAGCATGCCAGGCTTCCCTGGCCTTCACCATCTTCCAGAGTTTGCTCACTAATGTCCATTGAGTCCATAATGCCATCCAATGATCTTATCCTTTGCCGCCCCTTTCTCCTCCTGCCCTCAATCTTTCCCAGCCTCAAGATCTTTTCCAACTTGTTGGCTCTTTGCATCAGGTGGCCAAATTATTGGAGCTTCAGCTTCAGCACCACAACTTCCAATGAATATTCAGGGTTGATTTTCTTTGGATTGACTGGTTTGATCTCCTTGCACTCCAAGGAACTCTCAAGAGTCTTCCTCAGCACCACAATTCAAAAGCATCGATTCTTTGGCACTCAGTCTTCTCTATGGTCCAAATTTCACACCTGTAAATGACTAGTGGAAAAATCATAGTTTTGATTACACAGTCCTTTTTCAGCAAGTGATGCCTCTGCTTTTAAACATGCTATTTAGGATTGTTATAGCTTTTCTTCCAAGGAACAAGCATTTATTAATTCAATTTAAATTTAATTTAATCGGCCTAAAAGAAGACAACGATTGGTTTCTGGACAGGTGAGAAACCAAGATAGAGTTATGCCAAAGTGATGGGACATAGGGCATTCAAGACTGTTGTGCAGGTCAGGTGCAAAATGGAACAGAGTGAACCACCCACTTTTGGGAGCAGAACATTCATGAAAATTGGAAAACTCAAACAGTAACTTGTGTGATCTTCATTATGCTCTGTAACTTGACTTTACTTTACATCACTATACTCACTACTCTCCACATTACTTCATATTTTTATTTGACCTAACACACAACCATTGAGACATCATTAGTGCTTGGCTCTGCTCTGGGCCCTAGAATAAAATAGGAGAACAAGACTAAACTGTCTGCCCTCATGAAGTTTCCATTCTTGTTTCTGCTTGTTTATTGTCCCAACATAACAACAGAAGCTCTGTGGAAGCAGGGATTTTGGCTATGTCTCTATCTGTTGTATATTACATAATTTGTAGCCTAATCACTTAAGTTCAGTCTCTCAATTGTTTCTGACTCTGTGAGCCTATGAACCGCAGCACGCCAGGCATCCCTGTCCATCACCAACTCCCAGAGTTTACCCAAGCATATGTCCATTTGGTTGGTGATGCCATGCAAGAATCTCATCCTCTGCCATCCCCTTTTCCCAGCATCAGGGTCTTTTAAAATGAGTCAGCTATTCGTACCAGGTGGCCAAAGTATTGCAGTTTCAGCTTCAACATCAGTCCTTCCAATGAACAATCAGGACTGATCTCCTTTAGGATGGACTGGTTGGATCTCCTTGCAGTCCAAGGGACTCTCAAGAGTTTTCTCCAACAACACAGTTCAAAAGCACCAATTCTTTGGTGCTCAGCTTTCTTTATAGTCCAACTCTCACATCCATACATCACTACTGGAAAAACCATAGCTTTGACTAGACAGACCTTTGCTGGCAAAGTAATGTCTCTGCTTTTTAATATGCTGTCTAGGTTGGTCATAACTTTCCTTCCAAGGAGTTAGCGTCTTTTAATTTCATGGCTGCAGTCACCATCTGCAGTGGTTTTGGAGCCCCCTAAAAAAGCCTGTTACTATTTCCACTGTTTCCCCATCTGTTTGCCATGAAGTGATGGGACTGGATGACATGATCTTAGTTTTCTGAATGTTGAGTTTTACATCAACCTTTTCACTCTCCTCTTTCACTTTCATCAAGGGGCTCTTTAGTTCTTCTCCACTCTCCGCCATAAGGGTGATGTCATCTGCATATATGAGATTATTGATATTTCTCCCAGCAATCTTGGTTCCAGCTTGTACTTCATCCAGCCCAGAATTTCTCATGATGTATTCTGCATGTAAGTTAAGTAAGCAGGGTGAAAATATACAGTCTTGATGTACTCCTTTTCCTATTTGGAACCAGTCTGTTGTTCCATGTGCAGTTCTAACTGTTGCTTCCTGACCTGCACACAGGTTTCTCAGGAGACAGGTCAGGTGGTCTGGTATTCCCATCTCTTTCAGAATTTTCCCCAGTTTATAGTGATCCACACAGTCAAAAGCTTTGGCATAGTCAATAAAGTAAAAATAGATGTTTTTCTGGAATTCTCCTGCTTTTTTGATGATCCAGTGGATGTTGACAATTTGATCTCTGGTTCTTCTGTCTCTTCTAAAACCAGCTTGAACATCTCATAGTTCACCATTCATGTATTGTTGAAGCCTGGCTTGGAGAATTTTGAGCATTACTTTACTAGCATGTGAGATGAGTGCGATTGTGCAGTAGTTTGAGCATTCTTTGGCATCTTTTCTTTGAGATTGGCATGAAAACTGACCTTTTCCAGTCCTGTGGCCACTGCTGAGTTTTCCAGATTTGCTGGCATATTAAGTGTAGCACTTTCACAGCATCATCTTTTAGGATTTGAAATAGCTCAACTGGAATTCCATTACCTCCACTAGCTTTGTTCGTAGTGATGTTTTCTAAGGCCCACTTGACTTCACATTCCAGGATGTCTGGCTTTAGGTGAGTGATCATACCATCGTGATTATCTGAGCCATGAAGATCTTTTTTTGTACAGTTCTTCTGTGTATTCTTGCCACCTCTACTTAATATCTTCTGCTTCTATTATGTCCATACCATTTCTATCCTTTATTGAGCCCATCTTTGCATGAAATATTCCCTTGATATCTCTAATTTTCTTTAAGAGGTCTTTAGTCATTCCCATTCTATTGTTTTCCTCTATTTTTTGCACTGATCACTGAGGAAGGCTTTCTTATCTCTCCTTGTTATTCTTTTAAACTCTGCATTCATATGGGTGTATCTTTCCTTTTCTCCTTTGCTTTTTGCTTCTCTTCTTTTCACAGCTATTTGTAAGGCCTCCTCAGACAGCCAATTTGCTTTTTTGCATTTCTTTTCCATGGGGATGGTCTTGATCCCTGTCTCCTATACAATTTCACTAACCTCCGTCCAGTTCATCAGGCACTCTATCAGATCTAGTTCCTTAAATCTATTTCTCACTTCCACTGTGAGATTTGATTTAGGTCATACCTGAATGGTCTAGTGGTGTTCCCTACTTTCTTCAATTTAAGTCTGAATTTGGCAATAAGGAGTTCATGATCTGAGCCACAGTCCATTCCTGGTCTCGTTTTTGCTGACTGTATAGAGCTTCTCCCATCTTTGGCCACAAAGAATATAATCAATCTGATTTTGGTGTTGGCCATCTGGTGATGCCCATGTGCAGAGTCTTCTCTTCTGTTGTTGGAAGAGGGTGTTTGCTATGACTAGTGCGATCTCTTGGCAAAACTCTATTAGCATTTGCCCTGCTTCATTCTGTACTCCAAGACAAAATTTGCCTGTTACTCCAGGTGTTTCTTGACTTCCTACTTTTGCATTCCAGTCCCCTATGATGAAAAGGATATCTTTTTTTAGGTCTTAGTTCTAGAAAGTCTTCTAGGTCTTCATAGAACTGTTCAACTTCAGCTTCTTCAGCATTACTGGTTGGGGCATAGACTTGGATTACCGTGATATTGAATTGTTTGCCTTGGAAATGAACAGAGATCATTCTGTCATTTTTGAGATTGCATCCAATTACTGCATTTCAGTGGCTCAGAGATTAAAGCGCTTCCTCCAGTATGGGAGACCCAGGTTCAATCCCTGGGTTGGGAAGATCCCCTGGAGAAGGAAATGGTAACCCACAGTAGTATTCTTGCCTGGAGAATCCCATGGATGGAGAAGCCTGGTAGGCTACAGTCCACGGGGTCGCAAAAAGTCGGACACGACTGAGCGACTTCACTTTCACTTTTCACTTTTACTGCATTTCAGACTCTTTTGTTGACTATGATGGCTACTCCATTTCTTCTAAGGGATTCTTGCCCACAGTAGTAGATAAAATGGTCATCTGAGTTAAATTCACCCATCCCAGTCCATTTTAGTTCACTGATTCCTAAAATGTTGATGTTTACTCTTGCCATCTCCTGTTTGACCACTGCCAATTTGCCTTGATTCATGGATTTAATATTCCAGGTTCCTATGCAATATTGCTCTTTACAGCATCGGACCTTTCTTCTATGGCCAGTCACATCCACAGTTGGGTGTTATTTTTTGGCTTTGGCTCTGTCTCTTCATTTTTTATTTTTATTTTTTGAAGTTATTTTTCAGAAATATTGTGTTGTAGGCTAATCAATACATAGTAAATCCTCAGTAATTTTGTTGAGTGAATAAATAAACAAAAGTAGCTCAAACCTACTACAAGATGCAGTAGATTGTGGATGTGGCAGGCCAGGGCTAAGAAGTTTTCTCTTTTGAGAGCTAAGCCTTGTGTGGTATGAGTAGAAGGATAAAAAAGACTAAGACTACTATTACGGTAAGAAAGGTAAGAAATGAGGACCTTTTCTATTGAATCAACCTTGGGGCTACTCCCTTAATCTCTTTGCACAAGAGAAACGGAAGCAAAAGCCACCAGTGGCGTATCTAATGGAGCGGTATTTGCATCCAGTAGTGCTGGGTCCTTAGGTTCACTGAGAGCAGTTAGTTATCACTGAAACAGCAAACAGGAAAACCATAGTATATAGAGCATATTACATATATTATATGGCTACAGAATATAGAAAATTAATTTTCTGCACAATAGGATAGCAATAGTGTTATAATATTAAATATAGCTGTAGCCTATAGGATATATCTGGAGAAGGCAATGGCACTCCACTTCAGTACTCCTGCCTGGAAAATCCCATGGACGGAGGAGCCTGGTAGGCTGCAGTCCACGGGTCGCTACGAGTCGGATACGACTGAGCAACTTCACTTTCACTTTTCACTTTCATGCATTGGAGAAGGAAATGGCAACCCACTCCAGTGTTCTTGCTTGGAGAATCCCAGGGACGGGGGAGCCTGGTGGGCTGCCATCTATGGGGTCACACAGAGTCGGACACGACTGAAGTGACTTAGCAGCAGCAGCATAGGATATATCAGGAATTCTAGCTATCTGTCTCTACTCTTTTTTGTGTTAAAAGAAAGGATTTTTTGCATGAGAGGTATGAAATCTTGTAAAGAAGCTAGTTAGGAAGAGCTATTGTTATCTGGTCCCCTAGCTGTACACTTCAACTAATGTTCTCAGGAAAATATGACAAAATGAACACAATTATCTTGTAGGACCAGGGAGCTAAATTTACATCCCCAAAGCACACATTCCACTTCAAATAGCCTTTTGTAAAAAGTCTGCCCTAAGTTTTCTTATAGACTGAATCAGCTCTTTTGGAAATAGCCATGCTTCTTTACCTTGGCAGTGGTGAGAGTGATAAAGAGAAGAGGAATGATAAATCTATAAAAACCCTGGTCTTTAGGTGCAGGAAAAAAAAAAAGTGTTACAGAGAAAGAATCACTATCATAAAATGGACAAAGATGAAAGTTTGCAAGATTATTTAAGTAAAAATTAATGAAAAAGATTTTAGAGGCAATTTAAAAATTCAGTTAACACAGAGGTTCAAAGTTTAAGTGAGAAGGCACAGAATATACGTATACTTTTGACTGACTCTATGCCTGACTCTATGCTAGCCACTTAACATATGCAAATAAACACAATGCTTAGTGATTGAGTTACATATAATCACCTCTACAATATAGTGATTTAGAAAAAAATATGGTAAAGATTCTTGATATAACTTGTCTAAAGCCACTTGGCAAAAAAAGTGGCATTGACAGGATTTAAATAAGATAGTTAAATGATTCCTAAATCCACATCCTTTATACCACATTGGAGACCTAGGTTCAGTTCCTAGGTCAGGAAGATCCCCTGGAGAAGGGAATGACAACCGACTCCAGTATTCTTGCCTTTAGAATACCATGGACAGAGTAGCCTAGTGGGCTACAGTCCACAGGGTCGCAAAGAGTCAGACACAACTGAGCAACTAACATTTATATCACATTTTCTCATTAATATGAAATATGGTACCACTTCTCTGGGTTATAGTAACATGCTGTTGTCTGACTCTTTTGCAACCCTGTGGACTGTAGCCCACTAGGCTCCTCTGTCCATGGGATTTTCCTGGCAAGAATGTTGGGGTGGGCTGTCATTTCCTTCTCTAGGAGATCTTCCCAATTCAAGGATCAAACCTGAATCTCCTGCATTGGCAGGTGGATTCTTTTCCATTAAGCCATCTGGAAAGCTCTATAGTAACATACTGATAGCAAATAAAATGTTTTCAAAGCTATTCAAAGTATTTAAGTTATATCTAATACATATGCCTCTCAATATAATATATTTGCTTCTGATTTAGTAAGTATAGAATCACTTAAAAGCCATGTGTACAAAATACAGGCAAGCCACTTCCAATATATATTCCACTTCCTTAATATTAATTAAGGTTTTTGTTCAAATCATTTTCAACAAGGATTAAATTATCCTGTGTTCTACAAGTCAGGAGAAATTAGTTAACAAGAAATTCTGAGGAGCACAAATCTACTTGAAAAAAAATCTGAAAAGCTATCACAGAAGGGGTGGAATATCACTGGAATGATTAAGATGAATGCTCAGCAACATTTCTCTGGCAGGAATGCTATTAAATGCCACTGAAGTGGAGTTCCAGGATGGTTGTAGAACGTCTGTTCTGGAGGCTTTTTAACATACATCAGTATGTGAGAAATGATTTTTGACATTTGCTTCACTGAATTATCTTTAACTTTGTCTTATGCTTGTACTTTTACATTTCATTTACTATCTGAGATTTTTATTCTGTATTCTTAATGTCCTTATCCATTCTTACTGCCATCACACTTGGTCTAATGCATTGTTAAGTTTGCCAGTTATCCCTTTCTTCTTTCTGACTTTGGTCTCTCTCCATTTCCAGCTTTTCTTCCATTTTTTTTCCCACCTAGCACTGTCATTAAATAATTCCTCTACATTCACTGATTTTATCAAGTCATTTGACTGTTGTAAAACCAATGCCCTATGGTTTCTCACTGCTAACAACTATATTGCAAGGCATTAGGTGATGAGAAAAAAAGAAAAAAAATGATGGCATTCAATGGTTAGATGATTAGGAGAATACTGGGAATTTTACTATATGAAGAGGGATTTTACTCTTCACAATCATTAAAAGGCCAAAATATGCAGTTTTACCATTAGGTTTGTCTGAAGGAGAGTCTATCCAACATGGGAGCAAAATTTGCCACCCTAAAATGTACCTCTTTGGCATGAAGATTAATTTAGGCTGATTATTTTTAAGAAGGAGAATACACCAGAAGTCTTTCTTTTTTACCTCTCTCTTAGCTGCCTTAAGAATCTAGGACCTATTCTCTGAATAGAGCCTATTCTCTGAATACAGCCATCACTGGAGATGCCTGCAACAAATAAGAGTTAGAATGGTGGGGAAACTGAGCAGGGTATAGAAATCAGAGTCCACTCTTTGTCCCGTGATCTCTGCCTGTTTATCAAACATTTGCTTTTCCATCCCCATGTGAATTATTTTCCTCTCCCTTGAAGTCCCAGACCACTACTCCCAACATCCTCTTTTGTCTTTGGCTGAAGATGATAGTTAAGGTGATATCTTCAGCCATTTTGACAACTTGCTCAGTTTTCCTGGGTCTCTTCCATGCTGCTGCTAAGTCACCTCAGTCGTGTCTGGCTCTGTGCGACCCCATAGAAGGCAGTCCACCAGGGTCCCCCGTCCCTGGGATTCTCCAGACAAGAACACTGGAGTGGGTTACCATTTCTTTCTCCAATACATGAAAGTGAAAAGTGAAAGTGAAGTTGCTCAGTCCTGTCCGAGCCTCAGCAACCTCATGGACTCCAGCCTTCCAGGCTCCTCCATCCATGGGATTTTCCAGGCAAGAGTACTGGAGCGGGGTGCCATTGCCTTCTCCTGGGTCTCTTCCATAAATACTACTAAGCTTTTATTTGATTTTCTAGATACATTCAACTTCATTTCTGGACCAGCCAGAAGAACCTAAAAAAGGTAGGAGGAAATTCAGAAGTACCTACTGTATCTCAAAGAAGTAATGATATTTAAGCGGCACTTTTGCAAAAGCTGGTTTACAAAATTTTACCATCTAAAATGTAAAGTCCTGCCTTTCTTTGACTATTTTAATTCACCTTCCTTGCAATGCCCTGCCTCATTATTTTGCATATGCTATTTCATCTGTTTGGACTCTTCTCTCATCAACAGTTCTACATATCTTTAAATTCTCACCTAATTTATTCTTCCTTATACTGTCTTTCCTGACTGGTACAGTTACATCATTCTTTTCCCTAAATACTGCAAACACTTCATATACAGAATCTCGTAGTCATTTTATTAATTTGTTTGCATCTGAGTTATAGGTCAATGACCTTGAATGTATGAAATATGTGTAGTATTTTGTACATTTCTCATAGTTCAGTATGGATATTAGAACTTCAATAACTGAAAGAAAGTGTAATATATGAATTTCTATGTAAATCAAATCTTTGTTTTAAGAAAGTATTTGAGATATATTTTGGGATGGCACATTTTGCTGTCCTATAGAATGAAGTCTTCTTCAATCAAATCTAATGGTACAGCTGTATATTTTGGCCTTTTAAAGATTCTGAAAAGCAAAATTCCTCTTAATATACTAAAATTCCCAGTATTCTCCTAGTCATCTGACCATTGAATATTATTATTGTTTCTCTCCTGACAATTATCTCATTATATTTGTGAGATAATTTACTTATTCACTGTGGTAATGAGTTCTCATCATCATATAAAGTTTTTTCCATCTGCTTTCTAAGTAAAAACAATTCTATAGACATGGGATATTTATGTAAATCCTATGCAAAAGTTATTGAATAAGTTCAAAATGCACAACATCACACTGAAGACTGATAAATATAATAAAAACTTCAAAGTCATATAAAATATTTTTATATCTTATATATATGTTCTAAAAATGTAAATTATGTTATAAAAGTTAGTCTACCAGTTGTCTTTGCAGTTGTCTTTTCAACTCTATTCAAAACAAACTTTATTAATGAAGCAGATCATCTGAATTTTTTTTCTCATAAAAAAACATAGGTAGTATTAACAACAGATCTAGAACAAAATTTCAGTATCCTAGCAAGATTACAACATCACGATTCCAATACAGATATAATTTGCTTATTATCTAATTGGAGCAGACCATGATTTATATTCCCCAAGGTACTTTCCTTCACGGAAAGAAGACATGAGATTTAGAGAATATCTGGAAAATAGATGAAGATACTATACACCAGTTCTTAAGCCCATTGTCAAATTGTGAAGAGTCATATGTTGATGTGTTCAATTTGTCAATGTCTTTCCTCCACTGAAGTGAACAGAAATGATATTTACAACTCCAAAGTAATATTAAAGTCTTTGTTTGTTGTCATGCTCAGTTCTGCTTAATCTTGAAAATTCTTCAGGTATCTATTTTGCTTTTCCATTTCATCTAGACATAATTAGTTTTCCACAGGCATTTTGGCACAAAATTCAGTGACCACATATTCTAAGGCTACATCATAAATCCCTTAGAAGTCAGTGATTAAAATAATTCTAAAGCATTTTGCCTATGTGGCGTTTACCTGTTATAGATTCCATTTCTTACTTAACCAATGGAAACAGCTTGTCAAACACAGTAGCCCTATTTCTGAAGATTTTTCCCTTTCAAACAGCATCTTCACATCCCTTTCCAAGTTGTTCACACAAGGAAGCTCTATTTTCAAAATGCAGTTTTTTCCTATAAGAAGCTTTTTAAAGCAAGGGGCACACTCATCAGTTTGGGAACTAGAATTTTATTTAAATACTTGTGAAAATGCCTCACAGACACTTCTAATATAGGAGCAGCAGATATGTTTAGTTTGAGGTTCAGAAACCATGACAGGACTCTACCACTTACCTGTCTTCTCAACACCTGTTTTCTCATCTATAAAATGGGAGTACTGATCTCCCCTGCTTTTTGAAAGTTCCTTTACATTCCTTTCCTTTTTTGAAAGACACATTATCACCTGTTTTTGCTAACCGTAAAACATCCAAAGAGGACTTTTTGCTTCTATGAGCAAATCTGAAAAGAGAAAATAGTGTTCAGGTTTGTTTTGCAGTGAGCCCTTGTAGAGACAGTGCACACCGCAGAACTGAGATGGCACCATCAAATTCCTTCCTCATGAACTACAATAAGCATCTCAGCACCAAACCAGCATAGCTTTGAAATGTGTCTGTGAGCATCTGTTCTTTATCTCATTTTGTGCATCTGTTATGAAGATGTGTCCTAAGGTAATTGCTTCTCCACATTATACCATTTTAGCTTATGAAAGGTTTTGTTAAAATTGTCTATTTTTAGATATCAGGGAAAATCTGCTTTAATATTTGCATTAAGTGTCTAAGTACAGTTGGATGAGATAATGCACCTAAACCACAGCTTAGCACCTGGCATAAAAGTCAGTGTTTAATATATGATGTTGTCATAGTTATTATTCCTAATAGTACAGGCAATGTGATCTAAATTATGTTTTAAACTCAGCCTCAAAATATCAAGAACTGTTTTACAGCATTTTATAAAACAGGCATTTAAAGAGTATGAATTCCAGGTTTTTTTTGTATTGATTAATCAAAAAATATATATATTTTATGAATCCTTGTGGTATTCCAGGCACCATAATAAGCATTTAGGATAAAATCATCAGGAGAAAGTCATTGGAAATTTTCACTTTAATTAAAATCACAGTGGAGGAGACAAACATGAGACAGATATTCAACGATAGCACAATAAATGTGCCACACACATACACATATATATATGTATATATACACACACATACACACACAGGCTATGCTAAGCATTTCAAATGTATTAACATAATCAAAGTGAGGAACTTTTTGAAAGTTTAAAACTTTCAAAGGGGATTCACTTATTAATATTTCACTTAAAGTTGCCAAGGTTTAAAAAAAAAAGTACACAGGCTTTTTGCTTCAAATGAACTTTTCATTTGCAACAAGGCCTTTTACTGGATAAATGCCATTTTGACTTGACAATCACTAAAAATTATTGTCTGTCATGGTATAAATAAATCAGTACTGTTTACTAAGTACCTAAACTTTCCAATGCCCTCATGTCAATGTATTTTGAATTACAAGCTCTACAGACCATGGGTTATAAGCACTTGTTACTCACTATTACCTACCTAAGCCAGACATCTTTTCCCTTTTTTCCTTGGGTATTTTTGTGAGAAACCTTTCTAAAAAACAAATCCTTTCAGCAGTGCCATGGTCTTAAACTATTGCTAACTGCTGATCTTTCAACCCAGTTTGAATCTTACTCATCTACAGTCTAAAACAGATCCCTTTATGAGTGTCCTTGAAATAAAGTTCTTTTCTTGTCTATACTCGGTAGAAAAGCAATTTCTGAGAATGTAAATAGCCAAGCTAGAGCCCATATTTGAAAAATAGAGTTTGGTCAAAATATTAGTCTTAAAAACTTTAGTCTCTGGAAAAATTTATTAAAAAGCAGATAGAAAGTCAGACTAAATCTACAATCACATATATATTCCATGGACTTAACCAGCTTATGATCTAAGCAGAAATTAAAGATTTAAATATTTTGGGGGGAATGTTGGCACATGGCTAAATTTAAAACATAGTTTACATAAGACAGTCATATTCTTCTGGGTTTTACTAATTAGTATCATTTTAAAGATACAGTTAAAGACTAAGGAACACAATTTTTGATTGTTCACCATTAAATTTTTTTTTTTTTTAGTTGAAAAGTTATATCCTCCCTAGGTCTTTTGTTGATGTATGGCAAAACCAATACAATATTGTAATTAGCCTCCAATTAAAATAAATAAATTTAAATTAAAAAAATAAAAATAATTTTGGGAGAGATGTTAATGTCATTAACATTTTAGGAGACATTATTTTGGATATAGGATAAGAGGTATAGTGTCCTTAAGACTGAGAAAGGTGTGAAAGATAGAACAGAGAGAAGAAAGAGAGAATAATCAGAAACTGGCTAATACAGTTATGTAAAGTTTAAAAATAAAATAAAATTTAAAAAAAAAAATAAATAAATAAAATAAAATGTACATGAAACAGAAAAAAAAAAAAAAAAAAAAGAAACTGGAAGTCTTATACATAATTGTCCCTTACAGACTTACTCTCCTAAAATATTGATACATACACATACTTACACATGTAAAACTCAATATGCCCAATAACTTTTTTTTAAGTGATTATTTTTTAAAATACTTAACATTGTCCTAAATTTGTCCACTGTAAGCCCTTTCAACTAGCGCTGGTATCATTTGGCAATTTCATTATTTTTTTTTATCATTTCTTATTTTAAGATATAGCGTGTTCTAGGCTTATCCTGAACTTTCCAGGACTCAGAATTTGAATCACTTATTTCTTAAGATGCCCAAATTCCTTTCATTAGAGATTACCACTAGAAAAAAGTATTCATGTGATAGGTATATTCGTTACTAATTAAGTACTATTGCTCCTGATACTCTTTATTAGCAGCTAAAAGAAAAAGCTAGCTAGCTAAGTATATATACACAGAGATATGTAATGATTCATTAGTGATACTTCCAATTCAAAGTAGATAAGAGGGCCCTTTTCTACCTCCCTCAATCTATATGCATATCTCCCTTCTCCCCAAAAGAAAAGACTGGTATGCTTCAGCATCACTACTTCTTTATTTCTCCAAAAATACATACAAAAAATTGACACCCATGTCATTACTAACAACAAAACTATAATAAATAAGAGTAAGATTTCCCTCTATGTGTGTATATATGATACATATGTTTATGACTATTAAGGGTGGAGAGTAAGAATAATGAAATTAAAGGTTTCTTAAATTAATTCTTATCATTGGATGATTTCAGTTTGATGGGAAATTTATTTGTTTCTATTTGTATTAAATGTAACTTCTGTTTTCTCATAAATTTTAATTCAGTTCAGTTCAGTTGCTCAGTCGTGTCCGACTCTCCGCGACCCCATGAATCGCAGCACGCCAGGCCTCCCTGTCCATCACCAACTCCCGGAGTTCACTCAGACTCATGTCCATCGAGTCAGTGATGCCATCCAGCCATCTCATCCTCTGTCGTCCCCTTCTCCTCCTGCCCCCAATCCCTCCCAGCATCAGAGTCTTTTCCAATGAGTCAACTCTTCACATGAGGTGGCCAAAGTACTGGAGTTTCAGCTTCAGCATCATTCCCTCCAAAGAAATCCCAGGGCTGATCTCCTTCAGAATGGACTGGTTGGATCTCCTGCAGTCCAAGGGACTCTCAAGAGTCTTCTCCAACTCCACAGTTCAAAAGCATCAATTCTTCAGTGCTCAGCCTTCTTCACAGTCCAACTCTCACATCCATACATGACCATAGGAAAAACCATAGCCTTGACCAGACGGACCTTTGTTGGCAAAGTAATGTCTCTGCTTTTGAATTCATTTGTTAGTTAATGATATTGCTCAAAAGATCAAATTATACAAAAAGTTATTCTCAGAAAAGCCTCATTTCTATTCCTGTCCCCTTCATGTAGCTCTCACTAACCCATTACAAACCAGCATTTAAGGAGATCCTAGTTTATCCTGTTTTTCTAAACAAACTAGGCAAACACACATGCACATTCTTATATTCCCTTATTTCTTATGCAAAATATAATATGGATCTTTCAACTTAAGCATAATGTCAAAGCATCATTAAAATTGAAATAAATACCATATAAGAGACTTTAAAATGAATTAATCACAGTGGGGTTGAAGGAGGAAACAGAACAGGCTCTGTCTTAAAAGCAGGACTCCATCTTGGGCCAGACTGTGGACTTTGAGCTATATACCCAGTATCTGTGGAAATGACATACCAACTAAAAGAATACCCTAATTATCTGTGTGACCAAATAGAATCATACATTCTATTATGCTTATTGGGGAATGACCACAAGCCTATTGATAACTGTCCACTGTTAACTACCTAGGTTTAAGGCATATGAGTTACAGGTTGACTTTGATTGTATCTTTCTTTTTCCTTTGTTCAGACTAGTTTCAGGGAATTTGGGGAGGTGGGTTTGGACACGTATGCTTAGGGTATATAAGGTTTTCACAAAAACTGTCGGGGTCCTTGGCTAAGAGGAGACTCTGCCTTGGGCTCGCTGGTGTAATAAACCGCACTCCACTATCTGCATTGTCCTTTGGAGTGAGTTTGTTTCCACAGGGTGAATTAATAGAAGTCTATCTAGAAAAAGAAAACATTCTGGAAGTGAGAAAACTTTATAGAGTTTCTGTGTGGACAGCAAAACTAAAAATAGTATGAAAGTGAAGTACTTTGTTATTGTAAATCAACTATACTCCAATAAAAAATTTACTTAAAAATGAAAGTAGTGTAAGGAAAAAATAGACTCATTAATATATTGAACATGTTTTATAATCCCAGAATGTCCCCTGCAACTCTCCCTCTCTCCACCTTCTTTCTCTCACTCCTTGTCACTCTTAGTTCTCTTCTCTGTCAAGCTCTGTTTATTTAGTGGCTGAGACTATTGCCTTGAGCGCAGTCCATTCTTCTATTCAGAAATTATATGCATTCAGCAATGTGGTGCCTAACTTCTCAGCATTTACATACTACTTTTTGTTTCCAAGAAGACTTACAATCAATTTAATCAATTTACCTCCCAGTTTTCAGCAAAATTGATCTTGCTTTACAGATGGGATAGCAGTCCTCAAGCAGGCAAATGAAGTGCCTTTTCCTGGATTTAACCCCTGGCATGCAGGTTCAGTCTGTTGAATGAGTGAGCTAATCTCTTAGCCCAGTCTTTATCTCATCATCCCTGGAAGGGGTAATAACCTTAGGAACCGTCCAGATGTAATTTAAAACACAGAATAAACTATAACTATTTGTCGTATGAATCTTTACAATTGTTTTCTTCTTTTGTTTCTTAAGGAAGATATGCCCAGTGTTCTCCTGGAAACTTTGGTTGAGTGAAAATTTGAAATACTTACTATTCTCTAAAGAAATTTACATGGTCTTTATAAGTAGATTATTAAGGACTGAGAAATGCATCTTTTACTCTAGATTCAGTATAGCTAAGGTTCAATCTGTGCGATTCTTCAGACAGAGGAAATTGGATTTTGTTTCTCAAATGCCACCTATTATTTCCAAATCAGAGTCAATTCAGAATTAAGCTGAAAATAGCAATATTTATTTATTTATTTATCCTTATCCTATGTGTGTGTGTGTTAGTTGTTCAGTTGCATCTGACTCTTTGTGACCTCATGGACTATAGCTTGGCAGGTTCCTCCATCCATGGAATTCTCTAGGCAATAATATTGGAGTGGATCGCTATTCCCTTCTCCAGGGGCTCTTCCCAACTCAGGGATCAAACCCGAGTCCCCTACATTGCAGGCAAAGCTTGACCGCCTGAGCCACCAGGGAAGCCATATACATATGGGAAGCCATATATATATATATATATATATATATATATATATATATATACACATACATACATACCAAGGTTATATTTATGTTCAGATATTCCAGAAAATTCAGTCCCCAATCTTGGACTAAAAAAAAAAATGTAAAATTCATTTGATTGCCTGAGTCTTCTTGTGACTAATTCCCAGAAGTGCTTAGTGAATTATGAAGGTGTTTCTCTTGAGCACAATAAACAACATATTTTACTAAGGGAGGCCTTATATGTTCTATCCACACCCTAGACAGCAATTAAGCCTTTGTGAGCCTTACTGGAAGTGGTTTCCAGAGTCAAGAAACATAAGGTGTGAAGTAGCAATGTGATTGGAGATTTTATTCTTTTCTCTTCTTTGAAGGTAGTGTCTATCATATTTTGTATTTTATTGGCTGTAACAGAGTTTACTAACCAATGCTAAGCTGACCCAGGGTTTAAGGATGTTCCTCTGCTAGCCACCCTTATAAGGAAACCCAGAAGCCAAGTTTTACCCTGAACAATGAGGCCTTTGTTTGCCAAAGCAGAGTGGCCCAATACCTCAGAGCTTTTTAACCTTTTTCTTGTTGGTGATTACATTTGCAATTCATGCCAATGGGATTATGGAGACTTTCTCTAAATCCCTGGCAGGAAAAAAAGAACCTCTTACTTTTTCCTGAAGTTGCATGACAAGCCAATGTTTCCTTTCTCATTTACAGGTTTTAAAAATGAGCCTCAAGACTAAGTATTATCCTGAAAATCTCTGTGAATTACTAACCTAATCTAGGCATCAGAGATCTACTTCACTAAATAAGGAAGCGATGCATCAGGGGGGCATATTTATTCAGAAACTAGAGGAAGAAGGATATTTCTGTTGAAGGAGAGAAAAAAGAAAACAAATCTTCAAATGATTTTTACTAGGAATAAATGTCTCTGAGATTTCACACAACATATATACATTTTCAACACACATAGAGACACAGAAACATAGTCATGGAAAATTTTCCTAATTTTCAGGGTAGATCCAGGTTTTGTGTGGGCACAAGCTTACACCATTTAGGAGACTCTGTTTAAGACCAAAAAATGTGCAAATTTACAAATAGAAAATATATGAACATAAATATTTTGTTTCAGTTAATCCCAACAATCTAAAATATAAATTGGCAATATTACAAACATTGCAACATTCAAAAAATAATGTGTTGTTATCAATATTAATTAGTTGCTTAATGCATCTACACTCTTTGGCTGCACACCCTTTGTTTCTGCATATGCAGCAATTATTAAATATTTTCTATAGAAAGAATAGAAAGTTAATTCAGTCCAGTGGAATTGACTGAAAACGTGACTGATGGTTTAGAACAGTTTCTTTCAGCTTCACCACTTTTTATTGGTGATGCCACATCTGTAAGTGCTCTGGAAATACTTGTTTAGACAATGAGTCTTGCCCTGGAGAAATATCTTTGAGACCCCATACTTCTTTTTTTTTTTTTTTTTAATGCTTGAAAAAAAAAAAAATGAAGTAGTGCTGGAATTTGAACCATCAATTCACACCAGAGGTCATATTTGTCACTAGGTTGTCATTTTTCTTACCCTCTTTCTTCTTTTTTTTTCTCTTGTTTTTTTAATATTTGATATATAATATTATGTTAGTTTCAGGTATATAGCACTGATTGTTTTATATATGTGTATGTGTGTATATATATATATTTTCAAATTCATTTCTCTTATACATTATTACAAAATATTGAGTATAGCTCCCTGTGCTCTACAGTAAGAGACCTCCATATCTTTGATTTCATGGACATGATTGCCAATAACCTGTAGATGAAAAACTAATAGTCAATCTGTAAAAGATAGAAAACTTTATTTGAGCCAAATAGAGGACTGTAACCCAGGAACAACCTCTCAGAAAGCTCCAAGGACTGTTCCTACTTGTTCGAGGTCAAAGCACAGTTATATAGGTTTTTGAGGCAGATGGCTATAGGCTATACATGAAATAATGTATATAGTTTTGGTGGCTTAGTTGAGGTAAAGAATCTGCCTGCAATGCAGGAGACGTGGGGTTGATTCCTGAGTCAGGAAGATCCCCTGGAGAAGGAAATGGCAACCCACTCCAGTATTCTTGCCTGGAGAATTTCATGGACAGAGGAGGGTGGCTGGTTACAGTCCATGGAGTCATAAGAGTCTGACACAACTTAGTAACTAAATCACCACCACCATAGTTTGTTCAGTCCAGATCTGAAAGTACAAAGTGAGTAGTGGTCATGGGTCACTGTGACCCCAATACGATTAAGCAGGAATGTTAACTTTTAAGGAGTTACCTTGTTGGTACTAGGAAAATGTTGCTTTTTGTGGTTGAGCAGGTGTTTGTGCCCATGGGGAGGTTTGATCAATACATGGTGTATATAAACAATGCATAGTAGAGGAGAGAGAAGGGACCGACAGTTGAAAAAGTTTCCTGTGTTTAAATTTTTCTTCTCTCCCCATACACAAACCCTTACGGAAGAGTATCTTGGCTACACGCTACTGCCCCATTCCACACATGAACTCCATTCCCACTTCCATTGGGTTGGCCCCACCAGCTACTTCACATGGAACTGTTAGGTAGTTAGAATAGGAAAAAGAAATCCAGAATGGCAGTGGCTAAAAGACAAGGAAGGGAAAAGCCCATGAAAATAGAACAAAGGAAGGTCCGAGGACCAGAGCGAGGACCTCAGGTAGAACAAACAGCACTCCTGGCTAGCCCAATTTACATAGGGCAAGCCCAGGGGTGAGGAGAAAAAGACATATAAAAAGAGAAGCCAAAGGGCCAGGGGGCTCTCTTTCTCTCCCCCTCAACCCCTCTTCTCTTCGTGTCTTTTGGGTCGGTCGGCATGCCCTCACGCCTAGAGAGTGTATTTTCCTTTATTTCCTAAGTAAAACTGAGCTGTAACATGGAGCTGAGACACGGTCTGTCCAAGAGCTATGACAATCCAAGGGCTTTAACGTCTGTTACTTCAAATTTTTGTTGTGATGAGACAGAACCGAGGAAATTATACACTCCCCTGACCGAACCTTAGCACAGATGTCCTTCACGCTCATGTCCTTATTCTGGGCTCAAAGATGCTCAATCCCAACTTTGCCCCAGAGGACCCACAAAGACAGGAAACTGTTAGGAATCAGGTAGATATGGAAGTACTAGTCAGTGTTTATATCTCTGGCACAGAGTGGGACTTTTGAGGATCTGCATTCTCTCCCTGCACCCCCTCATCCTTGGAGTAGAGCATGCTAGTCTTGGAAGAGGCCTCTCAAACTGAAGGGCTCTGAAGTTTAAGCTTCCTTAAGCTCACAGCCAATTCTCTAGTAAAATTATCATTAATAGTGTGAGACCTTAGACACTGTCAAGGATTAAGACCTGTATTTTTTTTTAACCCATAGCATATTAAAAATTGTAATACTGGCAAACATACCTCTCACTATTTGGTGGCTATTCCAATACAACACAAAATATGTTCTTTATCTGGGACATTTTGACATAATAAACACTTGCTAGATAATTTCTTTTTGAGGGTTATTCTTATAGCTAAGGCTGTAATTATTAGTGAAATCAGCAATGAGAACTGTGAATCAAAAGTGATTTCCCAAGGAACTGGTAGGTTTCTGATATGTGAATAAAGTTTCTCATAATAAAGGGGAGAATGAAACAGTTTATCAATAATAAAGTAGGAAACAAAGTACAAGGCTAAACAAGAGTCAAGTTAGCAAGAAAAAAGATTGCTCTGAAAGAATAATCTTCATTTCTACAAGTGTGTGGATTTAGAGGGAAGGTGGCAATCATTGATCAAGAGTCATGAAGTCATATTTTGTGATCTGCATTTTTTTGCTATATAGTCTTTCTCCTCCCTACTCCCGCTGTCATCCTTCTATGAGAAGGTAGGTCATTCAAAGTAGAGGATTACTGTTAGAAAGGTGTGGCAGATGATTCTCAACAAACCCCAACTCTTGATATTCATACCTGTGTATATCTACTCCCCTTGAGTGTGACTTGCTTCTAATCGACAGAGTATGGCAAAGAAGGTGAGGTATTATGTCCATGAATGGACTGTACAGGGGTGTGACTTCCATCTTGCTAGCAAATTCCTCACCTTGCTGGATTTGATGAAGCAAGCTGCCATATTGTGAGGTGCTCTATGGAGAGGAACATATGGAAAGACTGAGAGCAGCTTCCAGCTGACACCCACCAAGGAAATGAAGTCTTCAGTCTGACAATCACCAAAGATCTGAACCCTACCAATAACCATATGACCTTGGAAATAGATCCTTCCCCAGCTGGCATTTCTGATGAGATCTTGATTGCAGCCTTGTAGAAGACCCTGATAGAAAACTTAGTAAAACTGAGCCCAGATAAATGATGTGCTGAAAGTGTGAGATAATCAATGTGTCTTTGTTTTAAGCTGCCAAGTTAGTGGTGATTATATAGCAATAGATAGCTAATGCAAAATACTATAAGTTTTCATAATAATACAGTCACATTAAGTAAAATGAAGTATTAAAATTGAGTCTTAGTTTACTATATAACTTTACAAAACCATTATTTTAGCTACTTTATGTAACATTCTATTTTGACATTTGACATTTTTGCTTTCCAATTATTCTACTCTCTTTATATCTGTCATTATACATTTCTGCATCAGCAGTGCTCATGTTCTCCAGATACAAGCTTGTAACTCACCATTGTCCTCTTTTTCATATTATTTTCCATCATTCTGGCCATGTTCAATGTGGATAGTTTAATCTCATTTGGGTCTTTCATCTTCCAAGATCATGGTAAATCATAATCTAGCATCCTAGTCTACTCTACATGGACACCTCTTGCCAACTGGAAGCATGATAATTCAGAAGTATTAAAATGCTTAAGATTAAAAATCTACCGTCAAATGAGGCTTTTATTTAGCCCACACTCTGACATTTTTCTTACAATGTGCTATTTGCAAATTATTTCAATTCTCTAAGCCTCTATAAACCCAAACATAACATAAAAATAGTAACTATCTGATTAGATTATTTATGGATTACAGGAAAATTCAGTGCATTTGTGGTCTTAGTACACTGCCTGAGTATTAATACTTTAGCAATGTTACTTTCTAAATTTGATGTCTAGTGGGACGATTGTCTCTGTCAATGTCATCTATTAAACTTGTCCTTCCATTTCTTTTAACATAAAGTTCTTTGCTTCCTAGCTTTCAAATCCATCAGCCTGCTCTGAATTTTGTTTTCTTCCCAAATAATTTCTCAGCTATAATAACTGTATTCTCACTGATATTTTTAATGTTGTCATTTGCATTACTAAATTCTAAACCTGATATCAGAGAAGGCAATGGCAACCCACTCCAGGACTCTTGCCTGGAGAATCCCAGGGACGGGGGAGCCTGGTGGGCTGCTGTCTATGGGGTTGCACAGAGTTGGACATGACTGAAGCGACTTGGCAGCAGCAGCAGTAAACCTGATATAACCCCTCTTAGAATCAGCAGAGAAAATAATAAAGCCATCTTGATTTTAACTTCTAAATAGGTGTAACCTCTAATACCAGCTGAACCTTTAAAACTCTAGTATTTTCTTTCTTCAAAAGTGCATTAGAAACGTAGAAAGAAGCCCAATAACAGAAACAAAAAGAAAGATCAAAAATACATAACTGTGATTCACTGAGCATTTTTAAATATAATAATTGCATTGTCCCTTGATTGCTGACATATTATGCCATCTATGTACCTACCCTTAATCCTTCCCAAAACCTGTTATCATAAAATGTAATGATTTTATAATTTGAAGCTGCTATGGTCTGGAAAATTTCTTATTGTACAAAAGGTAAATTGATAACAAACTTTGGGAATGAACTGATTGTATGAATCTAGGTAACAGAGGCATTAGGAAGAAGCATCTATTAATACCCACTTATAGCCTTATCTTTGCATTGCTTGTTTGGTATTTCAGTTACAAACTTTTAAGTCAACTTAAATAAGTCCAAGTAAACATTATATCACCAACATTTATGCCTGGATTCATTTTTGTGCCTCCCACTTCAGAATACGGGGTGAAGTGAGAAAGACAGACACGGCCTCTGCCCTCAGGGAGCTGGCAATAGAACAGGAAAAAATATTATGTGTATTTAGTCAAGTTTACTACTTCCTCTGGTGCCTTTGTAAAACTAGTGTACTCTCTAAGACAGAGATCCCATCTCTCTGTGGCTTCTGAGATAATTTCTCCATAAACTTATTCCTTTCTTTTATTGTCAGCCCCTGTCTTTTCTTTGACTACTTCCAAGTTACTTCCAAGCACAGGAAATGTGTCTTCAAGCTATCACCTCTTTCTTGGGAGTATCCTTAAATCATTCTTTCTTCAATCTCTCAATAAATTATCTACTTTGCACATAGTTTCAGGTTGTATACTGTGTATTTGCGAGTTTGAGTTCACAATCTGGCTGTTGTCTAGTTTCTCTACTGAATATGCACTCTTGCTGGGAACTCTAATCTTCAAATCCAGTCATGTGACATTTTTGACAGGGACCTATAGAACAAAGTGGTTCTCCTTGGAAATATTCCTTCATCTTGCCCTCAAGACTGTACTCTTCTTTGTTAACCTTTTAGCTTTATCATCATTGATCTTTCTTCTCCCAGCTTTTCTTCCTGCACTTACCCTTGGTTTTATGTACATATCTAACTAATACTTAGTTTTATGTGATATCTAATATCCAAGAGATTTCTAAGTCTTACTTTACATTAATTCACCAACTGCTCTATAATCACCATTTAAAATGTGGAACATATTCAGTACAAGTTGGCTTTTCAACTTCTCTTGAATTTAGAAGATCTAATGATCCCATTGGGTTCCTACTGATGAATGGCAGAAATCAGGCAGAGCTGAGCAGTGGCCAGACTGTGAAGAGATTTCATCACAGTCCTCCCCTCACCCACTCCACTCCTCTCACTGCCCAGTGAACATCTGAGTTGAACAATCCTTTCTTTTACAGTCTCCCTGATATGTGACTTCAGCTATTCATTTCTATTTTAGAAAATTCACAAAAACAAAATAATAAATACAAAACGCCCCATTCCAAATTAACAGTGTTTAATTAAAACTTTTCTCAGGTGTCTTGGTCTGTATAATGAGCCTCGTTCTTTTACTTCAATCACTGGGGCCTCTGCCAGTGTCCATTATGATCAGTTACTAGCCCTTAAAAGGAACATTTTAAAGGTATATCCATTGTCTCTAGGGTTTTATTTTACAGTCTAGCTTGAACTCCACATAGATTTTTACTTCAAAATTCATATTACTTAAACCACAGATCTCAAATTGGAACCTATGAGAACTGGGGACTGTGTTCTTTTTGTGGAAAGTATTCCTTTGTTTTTGTATTGATCGCACTGCTACTTCCTCTTTCTATAAACTTGGATTTGAATTGTAACAAAGACTTAATTTTCCCCTGAGGTTTTTCATGCATTTGGCTTCAGACAGATAATATGATGCTTTTATTAGGGGAAAAAAAAAGTGTCAACTGGACAAATGTACCTGAAAAATCCCTAAATTCCTCTCACTCAATTACAGTCTATTCTTCCAGAAAATTTGATTTTAGCAAAGGAATTACTTCCAAGAGCCATATCAGCTAACATGGTAGGTAAGGGCATACACCCTAACAGCAAACTCTCTGGGTCACACCAGCTCCTGAACTTCGTGAGCTTGGCCAGTTTGTTTAGTCACTTGGTGCTTTTGTTTCTTTAATCAAAAATGTAGATTATAGTCACATCTACCTTATAGAGTTATCTTGAATATTAAACAAGCTAATATTTTCAAAGTGTTCAGAATTCTTTGTACCTAGTACAGGGTAAGTACTATTTAAGTAAATATTTGTTAAACTTTTAAGAAAGTTTTGAAATACCTCATTTATATAATCAATATTGGGAGCACATTCAAGAATCAAATTAAATAATTTAAATTCCTTGATTTTCAAATCTATAAGCATTTTAAAAACAGTTTAATTATAAAATACTCATGTTATTCTTCTATGGAGTTACGATATTCCTCAAAAGAGAGATATTTATACTAAAAGATCTATTTTAATTAGCGTTTGTCACATGATATCTGAAGATACTCTGAAGAGAAAATGGGCTCCTTCTCGTGAAGAGAATTCCCATCTGCATTTTAGAAGATATAGTTTTTAAATAATTTTAATAAAAGGCAGAATAATTTATGCTCAAATTTAAATCTTTTGGTGAGGCATTGCTGCTATATATAATAGTCCATAATTTTGAAATTAAGCTAAATTTAATATCAAGCTTGCATCTATTTTCTTCTGGTCAAGGAAGTAATTATATTTTCTCTCAGGATTTAATAACTACTACTTTGGTTTCCAGGGGAAATAAAGCAGAAATCAAATGACAAATAAAAATCATATCATGAAATAATCAAACTTAGTTATTAATTCAAATATAGTTTATTATATTTGGGGTCAATTTTGGCTTTATTTTATAATACTTGATTTTGATTATTCAAATCATTGAACTCTATAAGGAGTTATATATAGATATATGTATATATTTTATAAATTGCATTGTGAGTTTTACAGCTTGGTAGTTACAATCTGAAAAAGAGTAGGACATCTTTCAGATATATATTCTGTTAACAGAGCAATACAGGTTTTAGGGCCTTGCATACTACATGAAGCATTTTTGTGGTGATAATATCTTCATCTGCTTTTTGTGATTATTTTGAACAACTTTTCAATTCTCTGGTTGTACTCTGAAGAGAAAATGGGCTCCTTTTTGTGAAGAGAACTCCCATCTGATATCTGTCTTGCAGAAAAGAAGCTGTTTTAAACCAAATCCATTGAGATCCAGTGGATAAGATCCTCTTATGTGTCACAGGGGCCTGTTCTACAGAATGTAATATTAAAGGTTAGGTTTCATTCTGCTTGAGTGGAATTTCCTAACCAGGAAAACACGAGCAAAGACAGCCTGTAGAGATTTGACATGACAACCATTCTCATCTTATTGAAGTGCAGCATAGACTGCAGATGTCCATTTATGGCTTATTTGAAAATCTTTAACATTCTGTGAAGCTTTTTAAAGTGTATTTCCCAGGAGAAAACTTTTTTTTTTTTTTTTTTTTAAGTTACAAGAAGCTTCTCACCATTTTTATAGGTTCACATATAACTGGAGAGTACACTGTTTCTTATCTCAGTGGGAAATCATCAAACGTATTTCTTCATATTACTGATGACCAATAGAAAACAGACAAACTCAAAGTCTCATGCTTTCCTAATGAACATACATTTCATTATAAACATAGTAATTAGCTGAGAGAGTCAAATGTTTGCAAATGGATTATTACTTCATCTAAACTTCCCTAAGACTTTCCTTTTCAAAATTTCCACTTCCCTACATATATTGTGCAGAAATCTGAGATGAGGGGAACTGCTTAGCTGCGGTAGTTTACTTAGATAATTACTATGCTTTATTTTGAACTCTCCCATATATTACAGGAAAAGTGCATGAATGTAGCTTAAACTGTCCTATCACTTAATATGATGAAAGGTTTTTTGGAGTTGCAATCAATACTGTATGTTAACTTGAAAAGGGGAAATCAGACCAAAAAGGAAAGCAATGTTTCATTTCTTCCTTGCAACATGAAAATCTTTTGTTAAGGGTTCTAGACATACAGGTTTCTAATAAAACTCATTTGTTAGCTCAGTTAGAGAAAAATGACTGCCAAAATATGATAGGAGATGCTATTTTTGAGTGCTCACAGTGAAGTGCTGGGGTTTTTGCTAAATGTTTTACATGCATCACCCAACATGTTTACAGCTGCCTATAATGTAGACACCACTATTACTGTGATACCAAAGGGAATTTCTAACAATGTAAAATAACTGCAAATATAGTTTTGGTTCCTTACTTTGGTTATGTGCAAATAAACCAAACTTTATAAGATGTTTCTCGATAGTAAGAGTCAGAAAAGAGAGTTTAAAATAAAGGAAAAGACAGTAGTTTATTGAATGGTTAGACCAATATTAGTTAATCTATTATTTATTACCCACTGTTATTTCTGGACTTTAGAAATACAGCTGAGAGCAGACTAGACAAGGCTTCTCAGAATTTAGTGTGCCTAAAATTATATGGCAACTTTGTTCAAATACAGAATCCTGAGTCTCTCATGGAAATTCTGCTCTCGTAGTTCTCAGCAGTACCCAGGTGATGTTGTTGGTCTCTTTATAATAATCTCAGTAACACTAAACCACCATCTCTGCTCTCCAAGTGCTTATATTCTGGCAGATTTTTAAGTATTAATAACAAAATTATACTTATTGCTTCAGTATATTACAAATATTACTTTTATTCAATCCTCACAATGACCACAACACTGTAAGAGAGGGATTCACTGTTATCACTATATCCAGGAAGAAACACTGAAGTCCATGCAGTTTCTCCCTACCTCAATCAACTGGAGGCAGCAGAGCCAAGGTTAAAGCCTAGTTTTTCTTTTTCTTTCCCCCTCAAGCCAATATCATGGACATTGCTTTATTCTCTGCCACATTTTATATTTACTTAAACTTATTCGTCTCAAAAGCAAAAAAAAAAAAGCCCTTTTGCAGTTTTTAAAATGCCCAGCAAATATTACTAGGATCAAAGGGATTAGGGGTCAAAAAAAATTATCACAAGCTTGTGATATAAATCTTCAAACTATTATATATATATTGCACATATGATTATGTTCATGGAAATTTTTACTCTGTAGCTTCAGTTTACCCTTGTTTTTAATACAGAGTATAAATTAGATTTTTAACTTTCAGTATTCAATAGGAAGTTGTAGATTTCCTGGAATTAAAAAAATCACTATCATTCTCAGCTGGAGAATGATTTTAAATGTTTCTTTTGGAATGTAAGGGTCTCAGAGGCAGGAAGAGCTATCTTTAATCTTTTGTAACCCAGTACCTATTCTATTCTGTGTTGAATGTTCTATAAAGATTGACTAAGGGAGCAAATCAAATTATTGCACCTGAGCTTCCCATTGACTGCAGCCTTTTTACTAATGTCCTTTGGTAGAAAATATTTATCTAACTTAACTCTTAAAATAATTTCTCAATCATATTAATTTCAAGCATATATTACCAATAATACTACTTTCTTAATATGTTACTATTGTTTCTTTAAGAATATGCTAGTTCATTCATAGGTAGCATATGTAACATGACATGACGTAGGGCAATTGCTAAAGTAAATTCTTTCATGAATGACAGAGTAAACAGGTTCAAAAAACCCATAAATTGTCAGTTCTCAAGCTTGCAGGTGCCCTAGGGTCAAGGCAATTAAAATTGAGTTTTAAAGAAAAATTGTTAAGATCCTTTCAGTGTGGTATACATTTAACCTAACAAAAACTTAGTTTTTACAGATTTTTTTGTTTATGTAATTCTGATCAATTTATTGTTTTGCAATACATTAGTATATAAAGAAATTAAGGATATGCTGTATGGATGACAATTTATCTAACATACTAGGCATCTGTTGTGTTGGAATTCCGAATTAGAAACTAAAGCTTCTTGTTTCCAACTTTGTAATAGGCTACTGATACCCTTTAAGCAGGGATTCATTATTTCCTTAATATTTGTACTTCTATGAAACCCTAAAGAAATCAATTATCAGTAGGCTTTTATCAGATATCCTTTTATTAATTACAAATACTTTATTTTATTGGTGAATTAGTGAAAAATAGACTAAAACTAATGATACAGAGCTAACCACTTGAAATATTTCAATTCTCTTTTCCTAGTTTTAAACCTTTGGTATTTATTGCCTTATATGTTTTTTCTTCTTTTCTAAGAAGAAATGCAGAATCAGAGATTCTTAGGTTTTAATAAGTCTTACCTGTATTGAACCACCTTGGATTTCTAAATCATGGAATCACTGCTTGAAGAAAGAAGTGTTTACAGAAAGAGAATGTACTGGAAAGTCAAAAGTGTCCAAGCCTTTTTGAAACCAGTTTTCTTGATTAATTTTCTCCTTCTAGTTGATAGTCTATCCTAATATTTTTCATCATAGATTTCTAATCAAAAGTATAGCCATTGATAGATATTATCTTTACCATTAAAAAAAAAAAAACTCCATGATATTAATGTCTGCTTTTTACTAGTCTATGGAAGGTTATTTACTTTAAATAGTCATTTATATTTTATTTGAAGAAAATATTCATGCCTATTGATCATAGCTTATGTTAAAATGTCAATAACATGCCATATGCTTCATAAATAACATTCAGTCATGTTAGATATTTGCATTATGATGAGTATCTCATAATCAGTTATCATTAGGTGATTTGAGAAAATACAAAAAATGAAAATAGTATTAGCAACTATTTTTCCAACTTCGTGTTCCATTTTAACATGTCATTACCAATTCATTTTCAATAGTTAGTGCATCTGTTTTTGATTTTTCAAAATAGTAACCTTAAATCTCTTTAAGGATTTGAAAGTTCTGGTAGCCTTGTGACCCCTTATAAATATGCAAAGATGCAATAATTTGCTGACCTGTCCTTTGGTGATTACTGCATTTTCATTGCCTTGGACAAAGGCACTTAGCCTTATTCAAGTGCCTACTTTGTCATTCATTAGATGCTTTGCCATATTGGAGAGCTGATCTCTAGAACTGATTATAGCTGATTTTAGAGACAAAGGGTGCTGTGGGTGTTGCTTATATACATTTCTTTAGAATATTTTATCACTTCTTTAGTTCTGCCGTCCTAGCTATCAGTTTATTCTTTGATTAATTTCTTAAAGTTACCAGATTTTCTTTAATGAGGAAATCAAAGAAGAAACTAACATTTATTTTTTATCTCAACTTAATTTCCCTCTTTAGCCCAATTTCTTCCCAATATTTCTTTCTGAATTAACTGGTTCAGCATTTACAAGAGCATTATCAAAGGATTTCCACCAAGTAGCTACCATATCTCATTAGCCGCAGAAACAGTTTTTTTATTTGGTGGTATAAGCTTGTTCCCTGGATAAAATGTCCAAAAGCCACTTCAAGTGTTTTTACAATTATATATTTACAGCCAAACAATTATCTAGTGGCAACCATGATATATTAACACTGCTGTATCGAAAACTGAGCAACTTTATTGTTTCAGGCAGTCAGTAGTCTAACTTTCAGCTGTTATGAAGTTAATGTTTGTTTCACCTTATCACCTCTACTTGAATAGTTATTTGACAATCATATATAGACATTACCACTTATATATTCAGGAACTTGCTATATTAAAATAGAGGTTCACTTCTCCTGAAAAGTAGTTAAAAAACCTGTTAGATATTTGGAAATGTCATTCACATATCTGTTTGGAATTGGTTGGGTGCAGGATGGTTCATGATAGAAAAGTTAAGAAACCATGATATATGTTTTTAATTAGTTTTAACAATCCAGCTTCTATTTACCATAAACAGCATACTAGTTTCCTTTGGATGAATTGTGTGTGGTTAAATTTGGATTATGGGGCTTCCCAGGTGTCTCGGTGGTAAAGAATTCACCTGCCAATGCAGGAGCTGTGGATTCAATCCCTAGGTTGGCAAGATCCCCTGGAGGAGGAAATGGAAACCTACTCCAGTGTTCTTTATTTATTTATTTATTTTGGCCCAAATCATTTTATTTTTTTATTATTTTTTAACTTTACAATATTGTATTTGTTTTGCCATATATCAAAATGAATATGCCACAGGTATACATGTGTTCCCCATCCTGAACCCTCCTCCCTCCTCCCTCCCCATACCATCCCTCTGGGTCGTCCCAGTGCACCAGCCCCAAGCATCCAGTATCGTGCATCGAACCTGGACTGGTGACTCATTTCATATATGGTATTATACATGTTTCAATGCCATTCTCCCAAATCATCCCACCCTCTCCCTCTCCCACAGAGTCCAAAAGACTATTCTATACATCTGTGTCTCTTTTGCTGTCTCGTATACAGGGTTATTGTTACCATCTTTCCAAATTCCATATATATATGCGCTAGTGTACTGTATTGGTGTTTCTTTCTGGCTTACTTCACTCTGTATAATAGGCTCCAGTTTCATCCACCTCATTAGAACTGATTCAAACGTACTCCAGTATTCTTGCCTGGAAAATCCCATGGACAGAGAAACCTGGTGGGCTACAGTCCATGGGGTTGCAGAGTCAGACACAACTGAACAGGAGCACAAAAGTTTGATTATAAATTCTTGTATTTCCCATCCCCTAAGAGATCTGAAGTTTTCCTCTATTATATCTTTCCACATTTAACAGCTCAATATTCAAGCCTATGCAACCTAAGCTTAGGCAATGGGATTCTGTCACCCTCAATTTTGGATCTTGAATGGGGTCATGCAAAGATGAATTAAATAGATGGAATTAATTCATTCTAACTGCATCATCCCAGATTCTCACTCAGTTCCCATTATTGGGATCTTAGTGTTGATTTTCTACACTCTCTACATTTAACTTACTAACCTCTGGTTCAGGCCTGTAAGCACCCTATCCTATGTCATACTCATTATAACCTTTCTTAGGTTTCCCAGAGACAAACTCGCTTACAACAAAAGAACCTTACATCTCCTTTGCACTATTCCTTGACATCTTCTTATTTATTAGGAATTATATAAAAAAGAAGCAAAGAGAAGTTAACACATTATCTCCTATTCAAAACTGACTTTTCTAAAGAATCAGGTCTCTCATCTTTTGATATTGGGAAATTCAATATTAACATAGACAGGAGGTAATGTTCATTCTTTTGTTCTCTGAAAGTAATGTTCTTTCAGTGTCTGGCACATAATAGTGTCCTAGTAAGGAAAAGAAAGGAAGCAAAAAGAAAAGGAGAAAAGGAAAGATATACCCATTTGAATGCAGAGTTCCAAGGAATAGCAAGGAGAGATAAGAAAGCCTTCCTCAGCAATCAGTGCAAAGAAATAGAGGAAAACAACAGAATGGGAAAGACTAGAGAAAGACTTCAAGAAAATTAGAGATACCAAGGGAACATTTCATGCAAAGATGGGCTCGATAAAGGACAGAAATGGTAGGGACCTAACAGAGGCAGAAGATATTAAGAAGAGGTGGCAAGAATACACAGAAAAACTGTACAAAAAAGATCTTCACGACCCAGAAAATCATGACGGTGTGATCACTCACCTAGAGTCAGACATCTTGGAATGTGAAGTCAAGTGGGCCTTAGGAAGCATACTGCGAACAAAGCTAGTGGAGGTGATGGAATACCAGTTGAGCTATTTTAAATCCTGAAAGTGCTGTACTCAATATGCCAGCAAATTCTGAAAACTCAGCAGAGGCCACAGGACTGGAAAAGGTCAGTTTTCATTTCAATCCCAAAGAAAAGCAGTGCCAAATAATGTTCAAACTATCTCACAATTGCGCTCATCTCACACTCTAGTAAAGTAATGCTTAAAATTCTCCAAGCCAGGCTTCAGCAATACATGAACCGTGAACTTCCAGATGTTCAAGCTGCTTTTAGAAAAGGCAGAGGAACCAGAGATCAAATTGTCAACATCCATTGGATCATCAAAAAAGCAAGAGAGTTCCAGAAAAACATCTATTTCTGCTTTACTGTCTATGCCAAAGCCTTTGACTGTGTGGATCACAATAAACTGTGGAAAATTCTGAAAGAGATGGGAATACCAGACCACCTGACCTGCTTCTAGAGAAACCTATATGCAGATCAGGAAGCAACAGTTAGAACTGGACATGGAACAACAGACTGGTTCCAGAGAGGAAAAGGAGTATGTCAAAGCTGTATATTGTCACCCTGCTTATTTAACTTATATGCAGAGTACATCATGAGAAGTGCTGGGCTGGAAGAAGCACAAGCTGAAATCAAGATTGCTGGGAGAAATACAATAACCTCAGATATGCAGATGACACCACCCTTATGGGAGAAAATGAAGAAGAACTAAAGAGCTTCTTGATGAAAGTGAAAGAGGAGAGTGAAAATGTTGGTTTAAAGCTCAACATTCAGAAAACTAAGATCATGGCATCTGGTCCCATCACTTCAAAGCAAAAAGATGGGGTAAAAGTGACTGACTGTATTTTTCTGGGCTCCAAAATCACTGCAGATGGTGCTTGCATCCATGAAATTAAAAGATGGTTACTCCTTGGAAGGAAAGTTATGACCAACCTAGACAACATATTAAAAAGCAGAGACATTACTTTGCCAACAAAGGTCCATCTAGTCAAGGCTATGGTTTTTCCAATAGTCATGTATGGATGTGAGAATTGGACTATAAAGAAAGCTGAGCACCGAAGAATTGATGCTTTTGAACTGTGGTGTTGGAGAAGACTCTTGAGAGTCCCTTGGACTGCAAGGAGATCCAACCAGTCCATCCTAAAGGAGATCAATCCGGGCTGTTCATTGGAAGGACTGATGCTGAAGCTGAAACTCCAATACTTTGGCCACCTGATGTGAAGTGCTGACTCATTTGAAAAGATCCTGATGCTGGGAAAGATTGAGGGCAGGAGGAGAAGGGATGACAGAGGATGAGATGGTTGGATGGCATCACCGACTCGATGGACATGGGTTTGGGTGGACTCCGGGAGCTGGTGATGGACAGGAAGACCTGGTGTGCTCCAGTTTATGGGGTCACAAAGAGTAGGACACAAGAGCGACAGAACTGAACTGAACTGAACTGAAAGCCTTCTTGAGTTCATAAAAGCCACTAGTATATTTTAAAAACTGGGAAAGTTATGGTATTAATTGATTGAACTGATACTGAGCAATATCTTTGTTCGTAAATAAGCTCAAATGAATTGGTTGTAGGTTATAGGTTAATGCAATCCTTTAAAAAAATATTACTGAATATTTGTGGAAATTGTGGTCTGCATTTCATTGTTCTGAATTTGATCACTTTTGCCAATGGTGCTATTAAAAGCATTTATTAAATTTCTGCTAATGTTAAGTATAGTCATAGTGGAATATTTAAGGACAGATTCTTCAGAGCAGTGTTTGGCCAATGTGAAACAAATTTGACATTATTTTAAACAATTAATTTTAGACTTCTTTTTTGATAAATTTAAATTTTATTTAAATTTACATCACAATAAAATGTTTTTATAATTTTGTTTTAATTAATAATAGATTTAGATTAGATCCAATAGAGGAGATTTACCAAGAACTACAAACTATTTTAAGAAGAATTTGAATGTTTTGTAGGAGTAGGATATAAAAGTAATAATGAGGTTATATTAAACATAAAATGGTTCCCAGTATTATAAATTTGTTGGCATTAGCTATATTTAAGAAAGAGAGAAAAAAAAAAAATAAAACAAAAAAACAATCAGCCTATTTTCAGGGGATCCAACTTTTTTAGCTTTCATTTTAAAAATATTAGCTTAAACAAATGAAACACACTGCATAATGGACTGATCTTATATTTTATACTCAAGGTCTTATGAAATTAAAACATAATTAAATCTACTTTCTAATTACACCAAAGGTTTTCAATAAAAACTGTGTATTACCACTTATTTTTCTTTCCCACCAATATTTGAAATGAGAGCTCTGTACTTCCTCACATGCATGTAATAATTAGCTATCTGGTAGGAAACATCCAGGATCACAGCTCACTGGGCAGCGTAATGGTACTATCATGTATTTTTTTCATTTGACATAAGTGCTACATCCTTCCTTAGTCGACAGGCAAACAGCAGTTTGTAATGAAAAGCAAACCTCTGAATCTCCTTTAGGTCAATGAAGAGGAGAAAAAGGAAGCAGTGGGCTTCCCAAGTGGCTCAGTGGTGAAGAATCCACCTGCCAATGCAAGAGACACAAGAAAGGTGGATTCGATCCTTGGGTGGGGAAGATGCCCTGGAGGAGGGAATAGCAACCCACTCCAGTATTCTTGCCTGGAAATTCCCATGGACAGAGGGGCCTAGCAGTCCATGAGGTCACAAAATGTTGGGCTTTTCTTAGCAACTGAGCACTTATGCATGCAAGAAATAAATATGTGATCTAACACATACTATTACATGACTGATTTTGACTTTAAAACTGAGTCCAACTTACATGGGACAGCAGCCTACACATAGTGATTGATCAAAAAATATTTAATGCAAATGACAATACTCTAGATATAAATTACATCAAAATACTATAACTACTTATATCAATTAATGCAATAAATTGGAATGACTCCTATGGACACGTTATATGATGGCTTGAGAAATGCTTGCTCCCTTCTATCTATTGTCCACATTCATTCAAGGAGTGAAATTACAATCAGCTAGTAGAGTAAGAAGTAGGATTGGATGATCAATGAAAATTTTTACACTGTGAGCCCCAAGCCCTATGTGAGAATCATTTTGGTGGATAGGACTGATGCTGAGGCTGAAACTCCAATACTTTGGCCACCTCATGCGAAGAGTTGACTCATTGGAAAAGACCCTGATGCTGGGAGGGATTGGGGGCAGGAGGAGAAGGGGACGACAGAGGATGAGATGGCTGGATGGCATCACCGATTCGATGGACGTGAGTTTAAGTGAACTCCGGGAGTTGGTGATGGACAGGGAGGCATGGCGTGCTGCAATTCATGGGGTCGCAAAGAGTTGGACACGACTGAGCGACTGAACTGAACTGAACTGAAAGAAAGTAAGTGATTTAGAGGCTGGTGGGGGCCTCAGGAGCACTGGGCTGAGCCACAAAGCTTCCTCTTCCCTTGGTGTCACCACTTCCAGCACTATGCAGGCTCCAGGTGGGCATGAAGTTATTTTTAAAGAATAAAAAAAGTTAAATTAATAAACTAACAAAAATAACAAGTTAAAGAGTTTTTACAGATGCTACAACAATGTGTTCCGGGCATTCAGTTGTCTCAGTGTCTTAAAACCAAGCAATAGAAGGAGGATATCAGATCAGATCAGTCGCTCAGTCGTGTCCGACTCTTTGCAACCCCATGAATCGCAGCACGCCAGGCCTCCATGTCCATCACCAACTCCCGGAGTTCACTGAGACTCACGTCCATCGAGTCAATGATGCCATCCAGCCATCTCATCCTCTGTCATCCCCTTCTCCTCCTGCCCCCAATCCCTCCCAGCATCAGAGTCTTTTCCAATGAGTCAACTCTTCACATGAGGTGGCCAAAGTACTGGAGTTTCAGCTTTAGTATCATTCCTTCCAAAGAAATCCCAGGGCTGATCTCCTTTAGAACGGACTGTTTGGATCTCCTTGCAGTCCAAGGGACTCTCAAGAGTCTTCTCCAACACCACAGTTCAAAAGCATCAATTCTTCTGTGCTCAGCTTTCTTCACAGTCCAACTCTCACATCCATACATGACCACAGGAAAAACCATAGCCTTTAGCCCTACCTTAATCCAGTGGAATCATGCTAAATCACTCCCTGATGACCATGAGCAAATGGCTTAAAAGTATACACAGTAACCAACTTGTGAACTATAATGTGACAGGGTCATTTGACAGCTATCCAGAGGTAGGGGATAGAGACAAGTAGGAAACGAATGTGATGATCCAAAGGCAACATGGAGTATGGGTATGTGTCCTCATTTAAACTTAAATGAAGGGAAAAGTAAAATCAGCAGCATAGGTCCTATGGATTTGGGAAAAGCAAAATACCAAAGGGAAAAGTTCTGCTTTGAAAGAACTTATTAGAAGAAGCATAGTAAAATTTATAAAATTATATGATGCCCTTCATAAGCCTTAGGAAATACACCAGACATATAAGAAAATAAGAGTCTGAAATCAAAGGACACAAAAATGATGTTCAAAGACATTATTTCAAAAAGAAGAGAGGACAGGAAAGGTATTGTAGAACTGTAAAGTAAATAAAAATGCAATCCAAGTTTAAAATTTATAAGAGAGACAGGAAGGAATAGGTTTAGCACCAAGGAAAATAGAATCATTGACAGGAAAAAGTGATTTGATAATTTATCTCAACATAGTACAAAAGGATAATCACATGAAATGCATGAGCAACTCATGGGAGGCAGAAAATATAGTTAAATTAATTTAGCATATTTAATTGGTTGAATATTATGCAAATATTAAAATAATTTAAAAATATAACTGTATATCTTATATTTCTATTTATTTATATAGAAGGAACATTTTATTTGGGCATAAAATATATATTTATAAATATACATTTTGAGTGAAAAATAATAAATTACTGTGTTTATAATAATGATCTCCCCATGATAGGGAGAGACTGATTTTAGTTCCTCACTGAAATTTTTCTCTGTTTTGTAAAGGTTCTACAAGTTGATATTTTCTACAATTAAAAAAGAAAAAAGTTTTCGGAAGAATAATAGATGGGGGAACAACCTCTAGAAAGTCCTAACAAATGAAATTGTTAAAACGGACTGCCTCTGGGTAGTGGAAGTTGGAGTAGGGAGGAGAGGGGCACCTGATTAATGTTTTGTAAACACTTTCTTCAAAGCTATACTTTTGGCATTTTTCATAAACATGTTTATAAAATTGTATGTAGCAAGAAAATGTGGGCATTTGGACAAAAATTTGGTAGTGTCCATATGGAGAGCAATAAACTAAAAATAAATTTCTTCTGCCCCAACCGCCATCCAGCAAAGACTGCTGCCATGTCCCGCTTGCTATCTGCTGTCCTTGATGGGGTGTCACTCAAGTGTCCTTCTGCTTCAGACAGGTAAGATCTCCTATTCAATAAACCATGGATACCCTTTTTTAAAAAAAGATGAATTTCCTCTCATTCCTTAGTTAAGAAATTCACTAATTTGGTAGCCATGAATTTTTCCTTGTTTGCCATAGCATTAAAGTGACTTTTTTTTTCTAGTTTTATGGAAGTGTAACCAATACTCAGCAGTCTTTAAGTTTAAAGTGTACAGGGCAATGATATGACCTACATACCATGAAATGGTTACCATAGTAAGTTTAGTCATCCAACATCTCATATAGATAGAAAATTAAAGAAATAGAAAAACTTATTTTCCTCGTAATGGACTCAGGACTTATTCTTTTAACTTCTGTATATAACATATAGCAGTGTTAATTATATTAACCATGTTGTACATTACATCCAGAGAAGGCAATGGCACCCCACTCCAGTACTCTTGCCTGGAAAATCCCATGGACGGAGGAGCCTGGTAGGCTGCAGTCCATGGGGTCGCTAAGAGTCGGACATGACTGAATGACTTCACTTTCACTTTTTACTTTCATGCATTGGAGAACGAAACGGCAACCCACTCCAGTATTCTTGCCTGGAGAATCCCAGGAACGGCAAAGCCTGGTGGGCTGCTGTCTATGGGGTCACACAGAGTTGGACACGACTGAAGTGACTTAGCAGCAGCAGTACATTACATCTCTAGTATTTATTTATCTTATAACTGGAAGTCTGTACTCACTGACTGCTTTCATCATGTGTATATGCTGTTATGTGCTTTGCTGTACAAACTGGATGCCCTGGAATGTTTGTAAGGTAGAGATTCCTATGCCTAGGATGAACACGTCCTCTTTTTTGAGCCTACATCTTCTCACCTGGCTGTTTTTCCTTCTCATCTTTGTATTCAATCATTCCACTTCACCATCTTTGAGCCCCATATTGTAGTAATCAACGTTGCTTTGTACTAGTTCTTGATAACACTCTCTGTTATGCTTAATCATTGACAAGGGCCCCAGTCCTCCACTATCCCAACTCCAAACACTTTGAGGTGGAATCTGACTAAATCCACTGTCCATGGTCTTTTCCTACAGTGCTTCTGCCAAAAGCTTTTGAAACCTGTTTAAAGTAGAAAATATTCTTAAATGTCACTAAATATCTGAAGTTTATACTTAGTAAGTTATTCAAAGGATGGTGGCTGATTGATGCCCCAGAAAGGAAGCTAAAGTTACTGACAACATCATACAATATCATCATGTACAAATATATAATAAATTTCATAATTTCCTAGTTATTACTTATTATTCATTTAAAAACAGCATTTGTAATTTATTGCTGATTATAATATGTAAAATAGCAACAATATTGTATTAGATTCAAGTGTACAGCAAATTAATTCAGTTTTATATATATATATATAATATATATACACTCACAAGTATCTCTTCTTTTACAAATTCTTCTATCATTTAGGTTATTATAGAATACTTAGAGAGTTCTCTACCATAGAGTAGATTGCTGTTGGTTATCTATTTTAAATATAGTAGTGTGTACATGTCAATCCTACACTACCAATCTTATCTTTCCGTCCTATTCCTAGTAGTCATAAATTCATTCTTTAAGTCTGTAAGTGTTTCTGTTTTGTAGATAAGTTCATTTGTATCAATTGTTTTAGATTCTGCATATAAGTGATAGCATTTGATATTTGTCTTTCTCTGTCTGACTTACTTCACTTATGATAATCTTCAGGTGCACTCGTTGCCAAAAGACATTATTTCATTCTTTTTAATGGCTGAATAATAGTTCATTGATTATTATGAAGCAGGGTCTGTTCTTGATTTTCAAGATTGTGGCTGGTGGTAGTTTGATTTTTAACTCATTTTAAAAATTTTAACCAAGAAAAAAGAGAGGAATAAACATGGCTTGTGACTGTGTTTGTTTTACATGATTATTTTTCCAGTGAAAACAAACCGTTTCAGTCAAAGCTCGTCTTCATTTCACATGTTTCACCCACACATAGCATCATTTCAGTATGTCAAACTTCAGGTGTAGGCAAGGAACCAGATCAGAAAGAGCCTTTGAGACATACTAGCCTTTGTTGTTGCTGTTATTGTTCAGTCACTCTTTCATGTCCAACTCTTTGCAATCCTGTGGACTGCAGCACGCCAGGCTTCCCTGTCCTTCACCATCTCCTGGAGCTTGCTTAAACTCATGTCCATTGAGTCCATGATGCCATCCAACCACCCCATCCTCTGTCGTCCCCTTCTCCTCATGTCTTCAATCTTTCCCAGCATCAGGGTCTTTTCTAATGAGTCAGCTCTTGCCATTAGGTTGCCAAAGTACTAGCCTTTACAGAGTGGTAAATTGTTATGCAAGCTGAAATACTGAATGTCCGGAGTTTAGTTCATGTATTAGTTTCCTAGGGGTAGGTAAACAATGTATCATAAACTTTGTGGCTTAAAACCACAGAAATGTACTCTCTTGTAATTCTAAAGGCTGGAAGTCCAGGATCAAGGTGTCAGCAGGACCGTGTTCTCTCAGAGGCTCTAGTGAAATATTTCTATTGGTTTCTTGCTAGTTTCTGCAGATGACTATTAATCCTGGGCACTCCTTGGCTTGTGATCTCTGCTTCCTTCATCATGGCATTCTCCCTATGCAGCTGCATATCTCTTTTTGTCTTTTTATAAGGGCACCAATAATATTAGATAAGGGCACACCTTAATCTAATATGACTTAGTCTTTACTTGATTGCTTCTATAAATAGCTTATTTCCAAATAATGTCACAGTCATAGGTACCAGGGTTTAGAACTTTAACATATCTTTTGGGGATATACTTCAACTCATAAGAAATCATTGTTTAAATCAAAGTCAGAGAAGGTGAGCTCTCTGTGAAAGTGACTGAGGATATTGTCAGGGACGAATCTGAGAGATATATACCTGACAGAATTTTGAGGAATTAGTAGCACTCTGGATGAGGGGATAAAATCCATTTTCTATCCGAGTTTTGAGAAGACAGTGATGTGATTAACAAGGAATGGCACTGAGGAAGAGAGAATGGTTTGAAATTGGAAAGAGATGATTAATGAAGATATACTCAAAACAAATTGAATTGCAAAATTCTCTCTGCTCAGGAATTGAATATATTATGATGTGTTAAGAAGAAAGACATGAGATTCCACATCACTTATAAATCTCTTGATGCCTCCCAGATTCCCACTGTTTTCCCTACCTCCTGGACAGGCTGAGCTTCAACCACTGGGGCAGTCCATCGTGGGAGTGTCCAGCCCTCATCCTTGACCACTGCCATTCAGCCAGGCTGAGCAACACAAGCACAGAGTTTATTGTTCCCTTTATTGCTCCCAGGCTCAAATAAAATGCCACAGCACAGGGTAGGGGATCCAGCCATGGCTAGGAGGCAGAAAGGAACTTGATGACACCATCCAAGGGGATAAAGGAGTTAAATATCTATGGGGTGGACTTTGACCACTAGGAAAGAGGAAAAAGTAGGAAATTGGGAAGATGAAGTCTTTCTTCATTTTTTTTCCCCCATAGACTGCCCCCAAGTCACGATTTTTTTCTGTAGCCTTTTGAGAATTCCCTTGTGTTAAGTGGATGCAAAAGATGAGGGATCCACTATGTTTCTTCCTGATTATTTGTGAACCAGTAGCCAGTGTGGGTGGCTTCTCAGATGGTGCTAATGGTGAAGAACCTGCTTGCCAATCCAGGAGACAGAAGAGATGAGGGTTCAATCCCTGGGTTGGGAAGATACCCTGGAGGAGGTCATGGCAACCCACTTCAGTATTCTTGCCTGGAGAGTCCCATGGACAGAGGAGCCTGGTTGGCTACAGTCCATAGGGTCACAAACAGTCAGACACGACTGAAGCAACTTAGCACACACAGCCAATGTAGAGATGCATCACTTTGCATGACTTCACAATTTTTCTTCCCTCATTTCTTTTAATCCTTACTCTTGCTGTCCTAGGTTTGCATTTCCTAAATAAATCATCAACTGTTTAAATCTTTGCCTCAGGAACCACTTTCTAGGGGATGCATATTAAGATTTATTTTAAATACAGTAAAATCCAATAGTCTGCAAATTTTCTTCTGGGTAGTTGGAGTTTTGGGATCCCTTCCATCTTTATTTTTTAATGTATTAAAAAAAGTTATTTTATTTTATTTGACACCAAAACCATTTTTATGGAGTATAGCCAGTTAACAATGTCATGGTAGTTTCAGGTGACTAGAGAAGGGACTCAGCCTTACATATACATGTACCCATTCTCCCCCATACCTCCCTCCTATTCCAAGCTAGTTCATAACAGAGTTATGAGCAGAGTTCCACATGCTATACAGTGGGTCTTTGTTGGTTATCCATTTTAAATATAGCAGTGCATACATGACCTTCTCAAAGTCCCTAACTATCCCTTCCCATAGGCAACCATAGGTTTGCTTTCCAAGTCTGTGTATTTCTTTCTATGTTGTAATTTAGTTCATTTGTATCATTTCTTTTTATATTTCCCATATAAGGGATATCATATGATATTTCTCCTACTCTGTCTGACTTACTTCACTCAGTGTGACACTCTCTAGGTCCATCCATGTTACTGTAGATGGCATTATTTCATTCTTTTTTATGGCCAAGTAATATTCCATTGAATATATGTACCACATCTTCTTCACCAATTCCTGTGTTGATGGACATTTAGGTTCCTTCCACGTCTTGGCTATTTTAAACAGTGCTGCAATGAACATTGGGGTGCATGCATCTTCTGGGGACATGTTTTTCTCTGGATTCACCAGGAGTGGGATTTGCAGGGTCATATGATAGCTCTATTTTTTGTTTTTAAGGAAACTCATACTATTCTCCATAGTAGCTGAACCAATTTATATTCCCGCCAACAGCGCAGGCGGGTTCCCTTCTCTCCACACCTTCTCCACATTTGTTGCTTGTGGATTTTTTGATGATAGTTATTCTGACCAGTGTGATTTGATTTGCATATCTCTAATAACTAGTGATGCTAAAAATCTTTTCACGTGCCTATTGGCCATCTCTTTTGAAAGATGTCTATTCAGGTCTTCTGCCCATTTGGGGGCAGGCTGTTTGTTTTGATGATATTAAGCACCATAAACTATTTGTTAAGGAGAAGGCAAAGGCACTCCACTCCAGTACTCTTGCCTGGAAAATTCCATGGATAGAGGAGCCTGGTAGGCTGCAGTCCATGGGATCACTGAGAGTCGGACACAACTGAGTGACTTCACTTTCACTTTTCACATTCATGCATTGGACAAGGAAATGGCAACCCACTCCAGTGTTCTTGCCTGGAGAATCCCAGGGACTGGGGAGCCTGGTGGGCTGCCACCTATGGGGTCGCACAGAGTTGGACACGACTGAAGCGACTTAGCAGTAGCAGCAAACTGTAAATTTTGGAGACTAACCCTTATTGGTCACGTCATTTGCAAATGTTTTCTCCTGATCTGTGTGTTGTCTTTTAATTTTATTGTTTCCTTTGGTTTTCAAAAGCTTTTGAGTTTAAGTACATCCCATTTGTTTATGATTTTATTTCCATTATTCTGGGAGATGAATCAAAAAAGACATTGCTGTGATTATGTCTTATGTTTTCCTCTAGGAGTTCTATACTGTCCAGTCTCACATTCAGTCTTTAATTCATTTTGATCAATGGAATTGGATGGAAAACCCATGCACCTATGGTCAATTAACCAATGACAAAGGAGGCAAAGACTACACAATGTTGGAAAGACGGTCTCTTAAACTAATAGTGCTGGGAAAGCTAGACAGGCACATTTAAAAATGAAATTAGGTCACTTCTTAACTCCAAATACAAACTATCCATAAGCTACTGTATTTCATTATTGTCTCTTGAAGAATATGAAAAAATAAGGTTTATAAAATTACTGATTCCTTCACACACTTAAATACTATTTACATACATAATATGTATCAGGTAAAGCACTGGGTGTAAAGAATAAATGATGCATAAGAGTGAGAAGATCCCTGCGCACAGGGAGGTTATATTCTGGTAGGAGAGGCAGGCAATAAACTTACAAACAAAATGATAAGATAATTTCAAAAAGCAATATGTGGCATGAGAATATAAAATAAGGTACTGCTATAGGAATTGCTGAGGTAATTAGATTACATGGTCAGGGAAGGGCACACTGAACAGGTAACAAATGAACAGAGACTAGGATGAAAAGGAAATGCCAATCGTTGAAACAGTCTAGAAAGAGAGAGGATCAAGTGAAAAAGCATTAAGATAGCAGCTTGATTTTCCTGAGGAACAGAAAGATAGCCACTGACCAGACCCTAATGAATGAACAGGGTAGCGATACAAGATGCCATAACAATTGAAGGCAGTATTCAAAATACATAGGCAGTGCTAATTTTAAGATTTTCTTAAAAATTCAATGGGAAGAAGTGATTAGTGGATTGTATTGTCAAATGACACAGTCTGACTCATTTTTCAAAATGCATCATTTTGTCTTGTATGTGGAAAGTGTATTAAAAATAGGCAAGGATGCAACAAAGGAAACCAGTAAAAACAGTATGATAATGAGAGATGATAGTAGCTTGGGCTAGAAGTATGCCAGTAGGAGTAGAGACAATGAGAAAGGAATAGCTATGGTGTATACGTTGCAGGCACAGCTGAAAGCTTTTTCATAGAATAGGAGTTCAGGATAAGGCAAATGATGACCTGAGCAACTGGATGGCTGCAGCTGCTGCTAAGTCGCTTCAGTCGTGTCCTACTCTGTGCGACCCCATAGACGGCAGCCCACCAGGCTCCCCAGTCCCTGGGATTCTCCAGGCAAGAACACTGGAGTGGGTTGCCATTTCCTTCTCCAATGCATGAAAGTGAAAAGTGAAAGCGAAGTCGCTCAGTGGTGTCAGACTCTTCGCGACTCCGTGGACCACAACCTACCAGGCTCCTCCATCCATGGGATTCTCCAGGCAAGAGTACTGGAGTGGGTGCCATTGCCTTCTCCAACTGGATGGCTAGTGGATTCCAAATGCTAACGTGTAGATGACTAAGAAAAAAAAAATCAACAGCTGCTTGTCTGATTACTTTTCTATTACTGTGTAAAATTTATCACTAATTTAGCAGCTCAAAACATTATAAACTTGTGATCTCACAGATGCTGTGCATCAGAAGTATTGAGTACAGTTTCTTTGGGTCCTTAACACAGTACAATTGGAATCAAAATGTCATCTGAACAGCATTCTCCTCTGTAGGCTTAGCTGAGGAAGAATCTACTTCCAAGCTTACTCAAATATTTGACAGACTCCATTTCCTTGTGGCTCTGAAGGCCCCAGCTTCTTGCCTTTGGCTGGGAGCCAGCTGACTTCCAGGGATTCTGAACTCCTAGAAGTCTCCTACTTCCTAGAGACTGCTTGTGGTTGCTAGAATCATTCACAATTCCCAGCCATCTAGGATTTCCCAACATTTGCCTTATCCTACTTACTGCTAACTTCAGTAAGTAGCAAGAAAAGCCTCTAGAATAACTCGTTTAAGAAGACTGAAGCAACACATCCAATCACCTTTTCATATTATTTTAGTTAGAAGCAAGTCACAGGTCCTGTCTACACTCAAGGGGAAGGCATAGCAAAGAGACTTTTACACTAGGACATGGGGATCAAGCAGGGGTCTGTTGCGTCTGTCCCCTACATCACCTGTTAAATCTTTGAAACTAAACTGTCAAACTAAATAAGTGAGTTTTGAAAGCAGAGGTATCAACACTGGAAATATAAAAATAAACTAAACCATTTAATAGTATCTGGAAATAACTGAGGCATAAATACCAATTTTTATACATTTTAAGCACCAGTTAGAATGAAAATTTGGTCTTCAATTAACTTTTCTTAACTTCTAGCTCAGGAAGCTATCACCTTTAGAAAACTGCCTTTCAAGGATAAAAAGAAGGAAAAAAAAAGAAAAAAACACACCTACATACTGATATTTGATATGCAATGTCACTTTCATCCTGATATAATGGTTTTAGTGGCATGAAATAAGCAACAAAATGGGAGAAAATAACTAATTACACTTTGAAGTGTTACCCAGTATAACAAGGAACCTGGAGGTCAGTCAAAAAATATTGTCAGTTCATTTCTCAAATGTTATCTTCTTTAAATTTTACTTCCACTTTGTTCATCCCATGGTGATGGTCAGTAGAGAACCAAGTCAAATGTTTCCATAGTAATGCTTAGAGATCACCCAGAGAGACATGGCCTGTACTGCAGAAGAGTTGATAAGAGCATTTGCCCATCTGGTAAACAGATATCTTTAAGGAGGGAATACTATAGGGAGACATGTAGGTGAGAGAGGGGAGTAGGACAGAAAAATATCTATTCTCCAAAGCTGGCTTGATCTTCTTGCATCTAAAGTAGTGGATAAATTCAAAATAATTGATGCATATTTTTAAAAATGAAACTCGACAACATTTTTAAATAAATAAGCTTTCAAAGATTTTTAAAATTATAAGTAATTTCAGTATTGGGGGAGACCATTAGTTTTATTTGTAAGCGCAAAAATCATGCATTTGATGTGCAAATATCATTTAGGATTGGAGATAAGGCAATTTAACCTGAGTTTTGAGCATGCAGTTATTTCGGTTTATTGCAGGTATCCATGCATGCATTGTTACAAGTTTAGACAAGTTGGGTCCTGGCAGCAATGAAAAGAATAAGCAGTACTGATACTTTGTAGTAAAATTGGTGAGTTACAACAAAGTATGAGATAAGTGAGAAATTAAAACATATTGTAAGAATTAGACTCTGTTGGTTGAATTAATGAGGCTGTTATTGACTAGAGAAAAATTTATATATGTCTAATATATATATGTAATGCTTATATTATAATTATAATGCTTATATTATAATTTATACTATGTAGTGTGTTATCTACTGTATTTTGGCTATTATTATACAATGACAAAACATTGAAAGGATGTTTACCGGAAGTGACTTTGGCTGTACATTAAAAAGGCTGTTTGGTTCATCTAGGAACAGGTGAAATAAATTTTGGTAAAAATTGGCTGAAGCTGGTGCAGCCTTGGGCAATAGAATCTGTACATATTTTATACCTGTTTTTCTTATTGTTGTTGCTAAAATAAAGTTACCATGGGAATTGAAATTATATATCACAGTGAGGTGAGGCAGGAACTATGATCCTTCTCCTAAGTCCTCCTCTGACTCTTGTCTGTGGAAAAGCTTTAGTCAAAGAATAAGTTTAATCAGAGAAGTGAGAAAATGCAGAAACGAAGGACAACTGTCAAATGAAGTTGAAAAACAATAGTTTAAGCAAAGTCAGTGACCTTTTTTAGTTCTGCTTGGGGGCTAACACAACGTTCAGAGACAGAAACCTCGAGCTGTCTTACAGATACTGAGCCCACCGGGTCTTCATCATTGTTGTTGTTCAGTCGTTCAGCCATGTCTGATTCGTTGTGACCTCATGGACTGCAGCACGCCAAGCTTCCCTGTCCCTCACCATTTCCTGGAGCTTGCTCAAACTCATGTCAATTGATTCAGGGATGCCATCCAACCACCTCATCCTCTATCATCCCCTTCTCCTCCTGCCTTCAATTTTTCCCAGGCTCGGGGTCTTTTCTAATGGACTGTCTCTTTGCATCAGGTGGTCAAAGTACTGGAGCTTCAGCTTCAGCATCAGTCCTTCCAATGAGTATTCAGAGTTGATTTCCTTTAGAATTGACCGGTTTGATCTCCTTGCAGTCCAAGGGACCCTCAAGAGTCTTCTCTAACACCACAGTTCAAAAGCATCAATTCTTTGGTACTCAGACTTCTTTATGGCCCAAACTGCACATCCAAACATGACTACTGGAAAAACCATATCTTTGACTACATGGATCTTTGTTGGCAAAGTCATGTCTCTGATTTTTAATATGCTATCTAGGTAGTGGCTCAGATGGTAAAGCGTCTGTCTGCAATGCATGAGATCCGGGTTCAATCCCTGGGTTGGGAAGATCCCCTGGAGAAGGAAATGGCAACCCACTCCAGTATTCTTGCCTGGAAAATATGGGCCACAGAGCCTGGTAGGTTACCGTCCATGGGGCCACAAAGAGTCAGACACGACTGAGCGACTTCTCTTTCACTTTCAGGTTTGTCATAGCTTTTCTTCCAAGAAGCAAGAGTCTTTTAATTTCATGGGTTCAGTCACAATCTGCAGTGATGTTTGGAGCCCAAGAAAATCAAGTTTGACACTGTTTCCATTGTTCCCCCATCTACTTGCCATGAAGTGATGAGGCCACATGCAATGATCTTCATTTTTAAATGTTGAGTTGTAAGCCAGCTTTTTCACTCTCCTCTTTCACCTTCATCAAGAGACTCTTTAGTTTCTCTTCAATTTCTGCCATGAGGGTGGTGTCATCTGCATATCTGAGGTTATTTATAGTTCTCCCATTAATCTTGATTCTAGCTTGTCTTTCCTCCAGGCAGCAATTCATATGATATACTCTGCATGTGAGTTAATAAGGTTGACAATGTACAGCCTTGATGTACTCCTTTCCCAATTTGGAACCAGTCCATTGTTCCATGTCTGGTTCTAACTGTTGCTTCTAGACCTGCATACAGGTTTATCAGGAGGCAGCTATGGTGGTCTGGTATTATCATCTCTTTAAGAATTTTCCACAGTTTGTTGTGATCCACACAGAAAAAAGGCTTTAGCATAGTAAATGAAGCTTAAGGAATTCTCTTGCTTTTTCTGTGGTCCAACAGATGTTGGCAATTTGATCTCTGGTTCCTCTGCCTTTTCTAAATCCAGCTTGTATATCTGGAATTCTCAGTTCACATGTTGTTGAAGCCTGACGTGGAGAATTTTGAGCATTATTTTTCTAGCATGTGAAATAAGTTCAAATTGTGCAGTAGTTTGAACATTCTTTGGCATTGCCCTTCTTTAAGACTGGAATGAAAACACCCTTTCCAGTCCTGTGGCCACTGCTGAGTTTTCCATATTTGCTGGCATATTGAGTGCAGCACTTTAATAGTATTATCTTTTAGGATTTGAAATAGCTTAGATGGAATTTCATCTCCTCCACTAGCTTTGTTTATAGTGATGTTTCCTAAGGCCCACTTGACTTTGAATTCCAGGATGTCTGGTTCTCGGTGAGTGATCATAACATCATAATTATCTGGTTCATGAAGATCTTTTTTGTGTAGTTGTTCTGTGTATTCTTGTCACCTCTTCTTAATATCTTCTGCTTCTGTTAGGTCCCTACCATTTCTGTCCTTTATTGAGCCCATCTTTGCATGAAACGTTCCCTTGATATCTCTAATTTTCTTGAAGAAATCTCTAGTCGTTCCCATTCTATTGTTTTCCTCTATTTCTTTGCACTGATTACTGAGGAAGGCTTTCTTACCTCTCCTTGCTATGTTTTGGAACTCTGCATTCACATGGATATATCTTTCCTTTTCTCCCTTGCCTTTTGCTTCTCCTTTTCTCAGCTATTTGTAAAGCCTCCTCAGACATTCATTTTGCTTTTTGCATTTCATTTTCTTGGGAATGGCTTTGATTAGCACTTCTTGTACAATGTCATGAACCTCCATCCATATTTCTTCAGGCACTCTATCAGATCTAATCCCTTGAATATGTTTGTCACTTCCACTGTATAGTCATAAGGAATTTGATTTATGTCATACCTGAATGACCTAGTGGTTTTCTCTTCTTTATTTAAGTCTGAATTTTGCAATAAGGAATTAATTATCTGAGCCAGAGTCAGCTCCCAGTCTTGTTTTTGCTGACAGTATAGAGCTTCTCCATCTTTGGCTGAAAAGAATATAATCAATCTGTTTTCAATGTTGGTCATCTGGTGATGTCCATGTGTAGAGTTATCTCTTGTGTTGTTGGAAGAAGGTGTTTGCTGTGACCAGTGTGTTCTCTTGATAAAACTCTGAAAGCCTTTGCCCTGCTTCATTTTGCACTCCAAGGCCAAACTTACCTGTTATCCAGATATCACTTAACTTCCTACTTTTGCATTCCAGTCCCCTATGATGAAAAAGACATCTTTATTTGGTGTTAGTTCTAGAATGTCTTATAGGTCTTCAAAGAACCATTCAACTTCAACTTCTTTGACTTTAGTGGTTGGGGCATAGACTTGGATTACTGTGATATTGAGTGGTTTTCCTTGGTAATGAACAAAGATCATTCTGTTGTTTTTGAGATTGCACCCAAGTACTGCATTTCAGATTCTTCTTTTGACTGTGAGGGCTACTTCATTCCTTCTAAGGGATTCTTGCCAAAGTAGTAGATATAATGGTCCTCTGAATTAAATTCATCCATTCTAGTCCATTTTAGCTTACTGATTCCTAAAATGTTGATAATCACTCTTGCTATCTCCTATTTGACAACTTTCAATTTTCCTTGATTCATGGACCTAACATTCCAGGTTCCTATGCAGTATTTTTCTTTATAGCATCTCACTTTACTTCCTCTACCAGACAAATCTACAACTGGTCACAGTTTCCACTTTGTCTCAGCCTCTTCATTCCTTCTGGAGCTATTTTTCTGTTCTTCTCCAGTAGCATATTGGGCACCTACCAACCTGGGGACTTCATCTTTCAGTGTCATATTTTTTGCCTTTTCATACTCTTCATGGGGTTCTCAAGGCAAGAATGCTGAAGTGCTTTGCCATTTTCTTCTCTAGTGGACCACATTTTGTCAGAACTCTCCACCATAACCCATCCATCTTGGGTTGCCCTACTTGACATGGCTCATAGTTTCATTGAGTTAGATAAGACTGTGATCCATGTGATCAGTTTGGTTAGTTTTCTACCAGGCTGGATACATTAATTATATGATGACCAACCTGTAGCTATACCATAGGTTGGCACAATTCTGAGAACTGGCCACAAAGAAATGGAAAAACAATGATCCTGGAACTAGAGACTAACTGTAGGTAGATGCAATCAAGATGACTCTGATCAGCTCACAGCATGACTAATTTCAAGATGGCTGGCAGAGCTTACTATGCTGTTTCTGAATGTAGCCCTCTCTCTCTGTCTATAAAATCTCTTGACCAATGATTGTCAATGGGGATAGTCTACCTTTGGACAGGAGCTCACTGTCCTCTACATACCCTGCCCCTCATTTGCTGGCTCCTGAAATAAAGCAAACTTTCCTTTCCAATCACCATGCCTCTTTATTGGCTTTTGAATGGCAGCAGTTGCATCATGTTTCTTTGACACTCAATGCAAGGCTGCGCTCTCATGCTGTTTCATGAGTTTTCCTAAGTAGAACTGCCAGCCGTGACTACACACCAAGACAGCTGCAGGGAGCCCTCTGTGTGGCAAACTGACACACTTTGCTACATCCCTGCAGCTGCCAAAACCATTTGTTTTGGGGTTCCTCCCTATTTCTCCCCTGCTCATCACTGGCTGTCAACTTATGCTCTTCCTTTTTGGAATGGAAACACACATCTGGGCATGCTGACAGCCCCAAGACAGAGTAAGTCTACCAGTGTGCACCCAGGCACACTTCTCTTTTGAGCACAAAGTGCTATCTGGGCATTTTTCCAACTGTTTCTGACACGTGTGTCTAATGTTGAGGCTTGATTGTGAGCACAAAGTGCTATTTGGGCATCTTTCCAGTTGGTTCTGATGTGTGTCTGATATCGAGGACCATTTGTGAGCACTGAGTGTCATTTCATTTTGTCAACTGGTTCTGGAGTGTGTCTGCCATCAGAGATCATCTGGGTTGAGTAAGTGTTTGGGATTCCATGTCTGGAATCCTCTTGCAGGACTTGTGACAGTTTTGTCTTCTGGTGTGTGAGTGTATATTTCATTTGTGTGATTGGTATTTTTGTTGCCTTTTGTAAAATGGGAAATTTAGGTTTCAGTTCAGTTTGGTTCAGTCACTCAGTCGTGTCCGATTCATTAGAAAAACTTTACCTATGAGATTATGAGTAAAGGAAAAGAAAGATGATTTTTAAAACAACATATGGAAACAGTATTCTTCAAACACCAGAGAAAATTGGTTAAGATGAAACTCTTTTTAAACTCCAAAACTGATTCTTTTTGCATACATAGTTAGAGAAAGCTAGGTTAATAAAATACTGGTTTCAGAATTCTGTTCAGGGAACAAAAATATACCTGGGAGAAAGCTTGAAGTTAACTCTTACCATGTCCTTGAAATACAGACATTGGCAACTTTGCTTGAGACTTCAGTCTCAGGTTAATTAGTAAAACTTCAAGTCAAGGTGGGGAGAAGAGAAGAATAAGAGATTTAGTTGATTAAACCTGTATCTTGTAATACATTAAAGAGAAATTATGCTGAGAAAAATGTATGATTTTAGAGGTTATGAAATTTATCCTTATGTTTGTCAATCAGAAAATGCTCATATAACATAGTTCAATTACTTGTTTCTTGGTTTTGTTAAGATTTTCAAAGGATAAAATTTGTAATATGTAAAAATTATAAAGGAAGCATTACAGTATATAAAGCAAGGAGGATTTGTGTTGCTGGCAAGAAAAGTTATAAAGACATGATATTTTTGTTGAGGAAAAAAGGGAGAATAATTTTGTCCTAGAGCTAGTTGCTTGTGTATGAGAAAATAAGGTAAAAAATAATATAGTTCCAGAAAGTGATAAAAGGTTTGTGAAAAAGGAACCTTGAAAAAAGAATTGTGTATGCTATCAGGCTAAGAACTGATTGAATTTAATTAGATAAATAGATTTTGTTATTAATAAGCAGGGAAATCATTGAATGAATCACTCAAGTAAGCCAATTAAATATTTAAAATTTACTTATTTGAATTTTGTTGTTTCATGAAAGATAGCTTGAGTCCACTTTGAAATCTACTTACTATTTTAAACTTATAGACACATATTAATTAAATTAGCCATTGAGTAAATATTTATGGTAGACTTTCTAAAATGCCAGATACTCCATTCAGTAAATTACTATATTCAGGATACTGTACTAAACAGAGTTTACTTGGTCCATGACTAATGCAAAGCACATTCTACTGGGAAGATACACACTAGGTAAATTAATAAGCAATGATTTCATTAAACTTATGATGAGTTATACCAAGGGAAACCATGAGGTACAATGGAAGTGTGTAATGGAGGAAAATTCAATTTATTAGATTGGGAAATGCTTCCCTGAGAATTTTACATTTAAATTAGACTCAAAATATGAATAAGAGTCTACAAGATGAAGTATGAGGGAAGAGTTTTTCTACAATGTTTCAAAGGTGTTATGTGACTGACATCAAAATGGTATAATTGTAGGGAAAGATTTATCACCATTGATAAGTTGGGAAAGTATTAAAATGTGTGTCAGAAATTTTAAAACATTTCTACTAAATATAATATGGACCTTATGATTTTCTATTAGGGAAGTGAAAGCTTGTCTGGTGAACAGAGGAAAGGAACCAGTATAATACTTGGAGTTGAGGTGAAGGTTGAATTCAGTGTGATTAGTGGGTGGATATTTCAATCTCTTCAACTGGTACTGGGCTTCCAAATAAGGACTTTTGACTTGCACTTGTTATGGACAGCATTTTAAATAAGCAATAGCCTTGGCAAAAATAGCTCATTAAAAGGCCAGTTCAAGAAAGGGTAACCCTTCTAGCCAACTTCAGGCTCTCATAGCAAACAAGGAGAACTAATTCTCAGAAATATAAGTCAAACTTAACACAAAGAATGTATCTGTTTAACATTCTCTTTCTATTCTCTAAATACTACTGAGTGTCAAAATTGACAAAAGAAGCCCCCCTAAACCAAAAACCAAAATAACTAAAGTAAACTTAATACAGTTTCTTGTCCTTACATCTGGGCTTGAAAAAACTGATAATTTTGTTCTAATTCTGGCCAGAGATACATATTTTCTCTAAAGATGGGCAGACAGAGAAAATCAATAAATATATATAAAATATGATGGGCTTATGGTTGATTCTTTTTTTTCTTTTATGTCTTGTCCAGTTTTAAAAAAATCCATGTACTATATTTTGTAAAAATACATGTACTATAATTTCAAAAGGATGAAAAGGCCATTTTCATTAAAAATGTATCTTTTTACATTTAACAGATTTAATTATTTTGATTTTGAAAACAGTATCAAAATTCACTAACAGTTAAGGATTCTTTTTCCTCTAAAATTTATTATTGGGTGTTTCCCAGGTTCTATTATGTATTAGTCACGCCCAGGAAGGATAATTTGGAAATATGTAGGGTAATCATTAGGATTAAATTTGCATATATTGGAATAACAAAAATAATAAAATAAGAGTGACTTACCTAATAGGTAAGATGAATTTTTATTTTTTTATTATACAAAATAGGTTTTTAATTAAGCAATGCAGGGCTTGTATGGCATCTCCACAAAGTTGTCATTGACTCTTGTGGTTCACTGATCTGAAACTCATTCTCATGATCCAAAATAGTGGCTAGAGCACCAGCCATTATATCAAAGCTTCAAGCAAGAGGATGGGGAACGAGAATGAAGGTTTCTGCCATTTTCTTTCAAAGATAATTTCCAATAGTGTCACATGACACTTCCATATCCAATTCAAGGACAATACTTAAAAACACACAAGGCTGGATACTTTAGTTTGAAATATGCCCAGGTATTTTAATCAGGTTTCTTATTTCCAAGACAGAAAGGGATAATGAGAAGAAAGAAAAGTAGGACATTGTTGCACACTAAAAAAAATATCACCATCTCTGCTGTAAAAACACAGTACCTACAATAATTTTCTTTTTCTTTTTTTTTTTATTAAGGAATACAGGTAGGAGAATTAACATTTGCTGGGTGCCTTCTACCTTTCAGACATGTATCTCAATTAATATTTGTATTATCTTGTAAGATAGGAAGTATATTCCTTTCATATAAAGTCAAACAGGTGAAGGTGTAATTGAACACCAGGGAAGTGGGAAGAATTGAGTTGGCTTCAGTTTACTGGTGGGATGGACTAACTTGCAATTAATATCATGTTTGCCTATGGTTTTGTACATGAAATGTATTGCTCTGATTCATCTGATAATGACTGGCCCAACTAAAGACTTGAGTTAGCATTATACTGTTGAATTGAAACTCAAGTACACTGATTGAATTGAAATACACTGTATCATGAGTGGTTTATTTTGTTTGTAAGCAGATATAAGTCAATTCTTCCAAATTCATGTGTATTTTCCCTGGAGCTTTTTTTAATATGTATTGCCAAGGTGAAATACAGATGCAGTGTATTTGGAAGAGAGAAGCAGGCACTCGGCCTCATGTGTGAGGATGTGCTTAATGGTTTCAGAGCCCATACATGCTATAAAAGCTACTTAGAAATTCACTTTTTTTTTTTTCCCTTAGACAATTCACAGAGACCACCTCTGGTAATTGCTTCAAAGGACCAAAAGTTGCAGTCAGAAGTGTTCTTAGAATGAGTCTTTCTGGTTCCCTGTACTTACAAACACGCTTAAGGGCACTTAATGAATAACCTTTTACTGATGTACCACCCTTTCATTACCACCTGGGCTTAGAAGCAAAAGACATAAAGGTGAGAATTATTTCCTCACTGATTCAGCCCAGCCCTTCAATAGCAGTGGCACTTTGTAGATGGCATCTATCAGTGGGAAGAAAATTATACCTTAGGTCATTTTAGGCAGAACAGACCATAAAATGAAACACTATAAAAAATCCTTGGGTTTATAATAGTACCATGTCATAAATCCTCCCTGTGGAGAGACAGGACTGGTGCCTGCTTTACATTTATAATGTACACAGTGGAACAATGCACTAAGAATATCCTAATTCAGGAATTATTTTTCCTGTATTATTAAAGAAATCACTTACATGGTTGGGCACATGGGTTTTGATCTCATTATGGGACTCTTACAGAGAAAACACACCACATGCACACATACACATGCAGATACTTCAGTAAGATGTAGCCTATTTTAAAATAAAAAAGAGCAACACAAAAGTTCCACAGTTTACAGAATCCAAATTATCCATTTGTCTTCAGTGAGGAAATGAGAAAACTATTGTGCTGGCTTCATAATAACAATTTTCTCCCTCCCTCCATCCCTCCTTTCCTTCCGTTTTTTTTTTTTTTCCCCTCAGTAATTCCACATGAATAATTAGGAAGGTGAGATCCTAAGAGTGCCGTGACATAAGAGTGGATTCTTAAGGCCCTGGGAAAGGGGTTTACTTTCACATCTTCCTTGGTATGGTACATAAGTGATATAGCATGCATGGAAGCAAGGTCAAGGGACCAAGGCCAAGGGCCTCTTTAAACAGTCAGCCTTCAGCAATTCACATCAACTTTACAGAGAAACTTGGTCTGCCAAGGGATGTGGAAATGGGGTTCAGAATTAATTTACTGACATATATATATATATATATATATACACATACTATGTATAATACATACTGTGTATAATACACTCTGTGTAATACTTTGTGCAAGAGTCAGGAAATTTGAGAAACACCCCCTGAAAATATACCAATTAAAAACACTTGTTATGTTAAACTACTACACAGTTTATATCCTAAAGAAAAAATGTAAAATATGGAAAAAAGTTTATATCTCAGATGTACATCACAGCATTGTTTAATATTAGTGTTTGAAAAAAAAAAAAAGACACAGTCTCAGTGTGCAACAACTGCATCGTTAAACTTCATGCAGCTGCTGTTTAGTTTATTGTAGAGACATTAAAAATCATGATTATGAAAACAAAGAAGAGCAAAACCTTATCAAATGATTTTAATGAAAAATGTATACTATTGTTAAAAGAAAGAATACCCTGTACCCCAAATTATGGGCCAATGTGAGGCTTAGTGATATATTGGTGAAGATTTAGGGTACTAGTAGAGAAGAGGTATTAGGTATCTGTCATTCAGTCAGTGCAGATGAATATTCTCTGTAGTGTCCAAATGTAGTTCCTCTATGCTCAGATACAGGAGCCATCTCTTCATGTTCTTTTCTTTTCAATGTGTCACTGCTGGCTACTTTCATATCTACCACCATGAGGAAAAGGCAGCAACACTGTTATTACTCACGATGTCATACTTTTCAGAACCTGTTTGTATTGAAACAACATAGATCTTGCTACCATAGTTCCCTAATACAATGTGTTTAGTGCTGGCTGTATCATTACTTATAATACTGCATCACCCATCATACTGGCCCATGGATGTCACAGTGCCGTTTTGAAGATGACCAAATATCAAGTAGAATAATATCTTTCAATTATAGAATCTTGAGCCTGTGATCACTTCATCCTTAAAATGTGATCTGTTTTCATATACCACCACCGGCTGGGTATAAAGGTAAAGGGTGTTTGAATAGAGTGAGAAGAGTACTCCCAGTCACACAAGGAATGTCATTCCCATATCTGGCATGCCTTTAGAATAACCCAGGAGAGCACAAAGTCACCACACAAATTGGAGGAGAAGATATTGATAATCCAGAGCTCCACTGAATTTATGAAACAATGGTCTGGAAAATCATCAAAAGAAATAGAGACAGCTCTTGGAAGAGTGAACAGCACATTAGGTAAAGCCTGATGAAGGATGGGTGCTAGTGTTGGGTTGGAGGGGGACACAGGGTGAAGTGTGCCTATTAGCACCTCTAAAACCAGTGGATACTATAGACCCAAGGTATATTGTTCTTGAACTGCATGGGCAAACCCACTGCGTGGACTCACATGAGGTTTAAGCCCAAGGTTCTGTGGTGGTGGTTCAGAGTCATGAACTCCTTTGATGAGTGATAGTCACTCCAAGTCAGAATGCCAACACCAATGTCATAGCCTCATGTGATCCCACTAGAGAAATATTCTCTACATAGAGAAAGCACTTCACTCGCTAGACTGCCTTCCTGGAACCAGGGCATGACGACCTGGCCAGAGGACCCTTGGATGACCCCTTAGTTGTAATTCTAGTGTTCCTTGGCTCATCTAAATGACCCAAGGTCGGATGGGTCAAAGAAACCCCATGAGATGGAAAAAATAGAGGAAGGTCCTTGTAGGTCCCAGTCTAGACTTGAGATATTCTACCCAGACTAGGCATGGTGTGCATGGGGTGCCATCAGCCCAGCTTTTCAGATTCTAGAGCAGGAGGTAGAAAGTTTTGAAGTAGGCATTTCAAAGAATAAGGACCATCAAAAAGAATGGGAGCTCTTCTCCTGGGGTATAAGAGTGGCATTGTCTAAAAATTCTAGCTCATCTCTATTTTTTTCCTTATTGAAACTTCTCTTGCCATGCTCTCTCTTTTCAATAATCCCTTTTTCTGTTGCATTTCATATGCAACTTTTAACTCCAAAACCACCGGTACACTTGCATGTTTATGTTTACTGTTCCTTTTTTTCCCTCATATACTATTTCTAGAGATTCTGCCTGTTATTTCTGGCTTTTTACTTTTCATCAGTCTAAAAAGAGGTAAGAAAAAAAGAAGCAAACACATTTGATAATTGTCTGCAGTTAATTTGCTGATCAGTTACAGAGATACATTCCCAAGACAATTCATTTCAGTTCAGTTGCTCAGTCGTGTCCGACTCTTTGCGACCCCATGAATCGCAGCACGCCAGGCCTCCCTGTCCATCATCAACTCCTGGAGTTCACTCAGACTCACGTCCATTGAGTCAGTGATGCCATCCAGCCATCTCACCCTCTGTCGTCCCCTTCTCCTCCTGCCCCCAATCCCTCCCAGCATCAGAGTCTTTTCCAATGAGTCAACTCTTAGAAAAGGGCAATTTAACTGGTTCATATTTGGACTACTCACAGTAAAGGAAAAAAACAAAAACAAAAAAGATCTTTGAAAGACTTTTTGTTTCTTTGTGTTTGTTCAGTTCAGTTCAGTCTCCAAATTATGTCCAATTCTTTGTGCCTCCATAGACTGCAGCACGCCAGGCTTCTCTGTCCATCACCAACTCCCGAACCTTTTTCAAACTCATGTCCATTGAGTCAGTGATGCCATCCAGCCATCTCATGTGGTATTGTCCCCTTTTCCTCCTGCCTTCAATCTTTCCCAGCATCACAGTCCTTTCTAATGAGTCACTCCTTTGCATCAGGTGGCCAAAGGTTTGAAGCTTTAGCTTCAACATAAGTCCTTCCAATGAATATTCAAGACTGATTACCTTTAGGATTGACTGGTTTGATCTCCTTGCAGTCCAAGGGACTCTCAAGAGTCTACTCCAACACCACAGTTCAAAAGCATCAATTTCTTTGGTACTCAGCTTTCTTTATAGTCCAACTCTCACATCCATACATGACTACTGGAAAAGCCATAGTTTTGACAATATGAACCTTTGTTGGCAAAGTAATGTCTCTGATTTTTAATAAAAATTTATTAGAGTATAGTTGATTTACAGTATTGTGTTAGTTTCAGGGGTACAGCAAAGTGAATCAATTATACATATACATATCCACTATTTTTTAGATTCCTTTCCCATATAGGCCTTTACAGGGCACTGAGTAAAGTTCCCTGTTCTATACAGTAGGTCCTTATTAGTTATCTATTTTATATATAGTAGTGTGCAATGGCACCCCACTCCAGTACTCTTGCCTGGAAAATCCCATGGACGAAGGAGCCTGGTGGGCTGCAGTCCATGGGGTCGCTAGGAGTCGTAAACGGCTGAGTGACTTCACTTTCACTTTTCACTTTCCTGCATTGGAGAAGGAAATAGCATCCCACTCCAGTGTTCTTGCCTGGAGAATCCCAGGGACGGGGGAGCCTGGTGGGCTGCCATCTATGGGGTCGCACAGGGTCGGACACGACTGAAGCGACGTATTAGCAGCAGCAGCAGCAGCAGTGTGTATATGTAGATCTCAATCTCCCAAATTATCCTTACCCCTTGCCTCTTACTCTCTGGTATCCATATATTTGTGTTCTACACTTGTGACTGCATTTCTTTTTTGTAGATAAGCTCACTGGCACCAATGTTTTTAGGTTCCACATATAAGCAGTATCATGTGGTAATTCTTTATCTCCCTTACTTCACTCAGTATGAGAATCTTTAGGTCCATTCATATTGCTGCAAAGGGCATTATTTTCTACTTTTTATGGCCAAGTAATATTACATATATATATATATATATATATATATATATATATACACACACACACATACATACACCACATCTTCATTGATTCCTCTGTTCACAGATATTTAGGTGATTTCATGTCCTGGCTGTTGTAAATAGTGCTTCAGTGAACACTGTGGTGCACGTCTCGTTTCAAATTATGGCTCCCTCCAGGTATGTGCCCAGGAGTGGGCCTGCTGGCTCATGGGACAGCTCTACTTTCAATTTTTAAAGGAGTTTCTGTACTGTTCTTTATAGTGACCGCACCAGTTTACAGTCCCAGCAGTAGTGTAGGAAGATTTCCTTTTCTCCTCAGCATCTCCAGCACTTATTGTTTGTAAATTTTTTGATGATGACCATTTTGACCAGGTGTGAGGTGCTACCACATTGTAGCTTTGATTTGCATTTCTCCAATGATTAGTGAGGTTGAGCATCTTTTCAGGTGCTTTTTAGCCATCTGTAAGACTTATCTGAAGAAATGTCTATTTAGATCTTCTGCCCTTTTTTTGATTGAGTTGATTTTTTGAACTTGAGCTGTTTATACATGTTGGAGATTAATCCCTTTTCTGTTTCTTTCTTTGTAAATATTTTCTCTCATTCTCAGGATTTTCTTTATTTTTTCCATGATTCCCTTTGCTCCACAAAAGCTTTTAAGTGTGAATAGTTCCCCATTTGTTCATTTTTACTTTAACATCTTTGCCTTGGCGGATTAAATATTGCTATGATTTATGTTAGAAAGTGTTTTGCCTATGTTCTCATCTAGAATTTTTATGGTGTCATATCTTATATTTGAGTCTTCAAGTCATTTTGAGTTTATTTTTGTGTTTGTTGTGAAGGAGTGTTCTAACTTCATTGATTTACATGGGGCTGTTCAGCTTTCCCCAACACCACTTGCTGAAAAGACTGTCATTTCTGATTTGTATATTCTTGCCTCAAGGGAAGATTAACTGACCATAGATGTGTGGGTTTATTACTCTAGGCGGTCTATCATGTCCATTGATGTATACGTCTATCTTTATGCCAGTGCCACACTGTTTTGATTACTTTAGTTTGTAGTAGTGTCTGTTACTGGAGAAGGTGATGGCACCCCACTCCAGTACTCTTGCCTGGAAAATCCCATGGGCTGAGGAGCCTGGTAGGCTGCAGTCCATGGGGTCGTGAAGAGTCAGACACAACTGAGCGACTTCCCTTTCACTATTCACTTTCATGCGTTGGAGAAGGAAATGGCAACCCACTCCAGTGTTCTTGCCTGGAGAATCCCAGGGACGGGGGAGCCTGGTGGGCTGCCGTCTATGGGGTCACACAGAGTCAGACACGACTGAAGCGACTTAGCAGCAGCAGTAGCAGCAGTGTCTGTTATGCCTCAAGCCTTCTTTTTCCTCAGGATTGCTTTGGCAATTCTGGGTCTTTTGTCATTCGATATAAATTTTAGGATTATTTGGTCTAGTTCTATGAAAAAATGGGTAATTTGATAAGGATTACATTAAATTTGTAGATTGTTTTGGGTAATGTGACCATTTTAGCTATACTGTCTTCTGATTCAAGAGCATGATATATCTTTTCATATTAATTTCTCTTTCTGATATTTCATGTTAGTGCATAGAAGTACAACAGATTTCTGTATATTAACATTGTATCCTACAACTTTGCTGAGTTCATTGATGAGCTCTAGTAAGTTTTTGGTGGTACCTTTAGGATTTTATGTGTATAGTATAACAGCATCTGCAAACAGTAAAAATTTTACTTCTTCCTTTCCAACTTGGATTGCCTTTACTTCTTTTTCTTCTCTGATTGCTATGATTAGGCTTCCAATACCATGTTGATAAAAAGAATGGTGAGATTGATACCAAAACCAGACAAAGATACCACCAAAAAAAGAAGTTATACTCCAACATCACTGATGGATGTAGATGTAAAAATCCTCAACAAAATATTAACAAAATTCAATAATATATAAAAGGATTATATACTACAATCAGCTGGATTTATCCCAAAGATGCAAGTAATGTTCAACATCTACAAATAAATCAATGAGATACACCACATTAGCAAATGTATCATCTCAATAGATGCAGAAAAAGCTTTCAATATAATTCAACTACCATTTATGATAAAAAGAAAATCTCCATAAAGTGGGAATGGAGGGAACTTATTTCAACATAATGGTGGTCATATACATGACAAACCCACAGCTAGCATTATTCTCAACAGTGAAAAGCTAAAAGCCTTTCCCCTAATATGAGAAAAAATGCCATATTACTTCATTCCCATAGGCTTACACTACAGCTTCAAATCAGAAAGTGTGATTCCTCTAGCTTTGTTTTCTTTCTCAAGACTGATTTAGCTATTCTGGTTCTCTTGAGATTACATATAAATTTCAGGATTGTTTTGTCATATTTTTGTTAAAAATGCTATTGGAATCTTGATAAGGATTGCATTGATTCTATAAATGGCTTTCAGTTCAATTCAGTTACTCAGTCATGTCCGACTCTTTGCAATCCCATGGACCGAAGCATGCCAGGCCTCCCTGTCAATCACCAACTCCCAGAGTTTACTCGAACTCATGTCCATTGAGTCAGTGATGCCATCCAACCTTCTCATCCTCTGTCGTCCCCTTCTCCTGCCTTTAATCTTTCCCAGCATCTGGGTCTTTTCAAATGAATCAGATCTTCACATTAGGTGGCCTAAGTTTTGGAGTTGCAGCTTCAGCATCAGTCCTTCCAATGAATATTCAGGACTAATTTCCTTTAGGATGAACTGGTTGGGTCTCCTTGCAGTCCAAGGGACTCTCAAGAGTCTTCTCCAACACCACAGTTCAAAAGCATCAGTTCTTCGGTGCTCAGCTTTCTTTATAGTCCAACTCTCACATCCATACATGACCACTGGAAAAACCATAGCTTTGTCTAGACAGACCTTTGTTGGCAAAGTAATGTCTCTGCTTTTAACTAGTATGGATATTTTAACAATCTTAATTATTCCAATCTATGAACATAGCCTAACTTTTCATCTGTGATTGTCTTTTATATAAACATTTTCATGAAACACAAATTTATACTTTACTTGACAATTTCCAAAGTTTATGTTGTCCTGACATAAAAATGTTTTTCTTTAATTACATGTGTTCTGTGTACTCAGTTGTTCAGTTGTGTCTGACTCTCTGTGGTCCATGGACTGTAGTCTACCAGGCTCCTCTGTCCATGGAATTTTCCAGGCAAGAATACTGGATCGGGTTGCCATTTCCTACTCCAGGGGATCTTCCTGACCCAGGGATGAATTACATACAGTTGCTTTAGTAGTTGATAGCTTTTTGTACAATTGGATTTTTAGTACCCTCATGTATATTAGTAACCAAATCCTACTTTACACAAAGTTGAAACATTTCTTAAGAAGGACTACTATGGCAGAGACAGTGGAATTGTTAACTATTTCCTATGCTCTCCTATACTTTCCATTCTCCATAAATCTAATTTTGGCCAATGGACTATGATCAGAAGTGAAATGAGTAATTTCTGGTCCCTGTTACTTAAGACCAGATACAATTCCTTCATGAACTTTTTTCCCCTATACAGGGACTTGTAAGTCATCTGCTGATATAGTATCATCACAAGTCGGTGGAAGCCTGAATCCCAGAGGCAACAATGGGAACTTAATTACTTTGAGTCTTTTGAGTGCTGGACCCAGTAAAGGGGGTTGATACCATTTAATGTTCAGTAGGGGATAATGCTGATCTTTGGCACCATTTCATGATCATTAAGACCAGGCAGGAGCTTGTCAGGAACAGCTCTAAAAATCAGTGGCTCATGGCAATTAAAACAACTGAAAATGACCTGGCATTGAACTACACATGAGGCAATGCTGCTCTCAGTATGAACAAACTTTTGTTCTAGTAGTGATTTCCAATCTCATACCAAGCACTGCAACTTATTTTCTTAGTTACCTTACCATGGCTGCCTGTGTACTTCTAACAGGCTATTATTATTATTTTTCCTATTAACTCACACAACATTTCATGCTTGAAACACTTTGCAATCTTAGTCTTTATGTCCTGCCTAAAAAGATGGAAAATACCCTTTTAGAGCTCGGGAAACTGAGTTGGGAAGAGTTAAGAACTGGCAGTTAGGAAAATGATCTGATAAGTCCTACAGTCTGAATGTAGGGCTTTTTTTCCTCTTAAAATAAAATTAACAAAACTTTGTACCTGAAGATCATACTTTGAAATCTAGATGACCTCCTTCCACCCCCCTAAAAAAGTAAGTGGAATGATTTTTTAATGGAATTTACTCCTTCAATTAGATCCCAAGAAAGATTTTTTAAAAATAAATCACAAATGAGTAAAAAGAATAGAAAGAAGTTTAGTATTTTGTTGTTGTTGTTTAATGTTCCCTGAACTCTATTATTGGGCTTCACTGGTGGCTCTATGGTGAAGAATCTGCCTGCATGGCAGGATTTACAGGAGGCATGTGTTCAATCCCTAGGAAGGGAAGATTCCCCTGGATGAGAAAATGGCAACTCACTCCAGTATTCTTGCCTGGAGAATTCCACAGACAGAGGAGTTTGACCAGCTACCATCTTTAGGGTCTCACAGAGCTGGACATGACTGAGCAACTGAACATGCATACATGAATTCTTTTATAAGAACTTCTTTACAAATGTTTATCTCCAAATTTTCTCCTTAGGAGAAACATTAGTTATAGGCAGAAAAATATACATTTATACCAAGTTCAGTTGTGGGATTTTTGTTTTTGGTTTTTGAGCTATCTAGAGTCAATCACTTTTTGGTTGTAATAAAATATAAGCAAGTTGACCTTTAAACATTTATGGCATCTTAAAATTAAAACTGGACTCATTGTATCTATCTGGATCTCAAGGGAAAATCAGAAGCAAATCCTGAGATCATTAGAGCTTAGCATTTTGTACATGTATGTTCAAAGGATGTGTGTCTATGATGTACCAGAAAGCATCATGCTGGTACTTCAGTTTCTTCACATTCCAGTGTACACTCATGTGTACAGTTCAGTGTACAGCACAGTACATAGAATACATCCCAGTGTACATCCTAGTGTACATCCCATTATATAGTATACATCCCAGTGTACATCATGTATAGTCAAGTGTACAGTGTATAGCCCAAGTGCACATCTGGAACAAATCTAGACATATCTGGTACACATTTGAAATACATCTGGAACACATCTGAGAGTCAGGTGCATATCTGGGATATATCTGGACCAGATCTGGAATATCTCTAGACACATCTGTAACACATATGGAACACATCTGGAACACTCAGATGTACATCTGGAATACATTTGGACACATCTGGGCCACATCTGGTGCACATCCCAGTGTACAGTGCAGTGTGCAGTCCACAGTGCTGTCCAGTGTACATCCTGTGTACAATCCAGTGCACATTCCAACATACAGTTCAGTGTATAGTGTAGCATATATCAGTGTATGTCTAGTATACAGGCCAGTGTACAGTCCAGTGTATACTGCACTATACACTCCAGTGTATGTCCAGTGTTTCTGTGCCTGTTTTCTCCATGGTCATAAATTCCTATGACTGGCTTCTAGTCATTCTTACAAGAAATGGCAAGGATCAAATAGTTCACAGGTTCAAAGAAGGAAGGATAAAAGAAATAAAATTTAAGTGAGCTGAAAGTTGGACTGCTTGACCTTGAATTCAAGTTAGTGATGTGCCAGAATTGTCTTGGTCTGGACCATATGAGCAACTTTCAAAACATCAGGAATTTTGCCAATTTATTGTTAAGAACTGTACAAAAAAGATCTTCACGACCCAGATAACCACGACAGTGTGAGCACTGACCTACAGCCAGACATCCTGGAATGTGAAGTCAAGTGGGCCTTAGAAAGCATCACTACAAACAAAGCTAGTGGAGGTGATGGAATTCCAGTGGAGCTATTCCAAATCCTGAAAGATGATGCTGTGAAAGTGCCGCACTAAATTTGCCAGCAAATCTGGAAAACTCAGCAGTGGCCACAGGACTGGAAAAAGTCAGTTTTCATTCCAATCCCAAAGAAAGGCAATGCCAAAGAATGCTCAAACAACCGCACAATTGCACTCATCTCACACGCTAGTAAAGTAATGCTCAAAATTCTCCAAGCCAGGCTTCAGCAATATGTGAACCGTGAACTTCCAGATGTTCAAGCTGATTTTAGAAAAGGCGGAGGAATAAGAGATCAAATTGCCAACACCCGCTGGATCATGGAAAAAGCAAGAGAGTTCCAGAAAAGCATCTATTTCTGCTTTATTGACTATGCCAAAGCCTTTGACTGTGTGGATCACAATAAACTGTGGAAAATTCTGAAAGAGATGGGAATACCAGACCACCTGATCTGCCTCTTGAGAAATTTGTATGCAGGTCAGGAAGCAACAGTTAGAACTGGACATGGAACAACAGACTGGTTCCAAATAGGAAAAGGAGTTCGTCAAGGCTGTATATTGTCACCCTGTTTATTTAACTTATATGCAGAGTACATCATGAGAAATGCTGGACTGGAAGAAACACAAGCTGGAATCAAGATTGCTGGGAGAAATATAAATAACCTCAGATACGCAGATGACACCACCCTTATGGCAGAAAATGAAGAGGAACTAAAAAGCCTCTTGATGAAAGTGAAAGTGGACAGTGAAAAAGTTGGCTTAAAGCTCAACATTCAGAAAACGAACATCATGGCATCCGGTCCCATCACTTCATGGGAAATAGATGGGGAAACAGTGGAAATAATGTCAGACTTTATTTTTCTGGGCTCCAAAATCACTACAGATGGTGACTGCAGCCATGAAATTAAAAGACGCTTACTCCTTGGAAGGAAAGTTATGACCAACCTAGACAGCATATTCAAAAGCAGAGACATTACTTTGCCAACAAAGGTTCATCTAGTCAAGGCTATGGTTTTTCCTGTGGTCATGTATGGAGGTGAGAGTTGGACTGTGAAGAAGGCTGAGCACTGAAGAATTGATGCTTTTGAACTGTGGTGTTGGAGAAGACTCTTGAGAGTCCCTTGGACTGCCAGGAGATCCAACCAGTCCATTCTGAAGGAGATCAGCCCTGGGATTTCTTTGGAAGGAATGATGCTGAAGCTGAAACTCCAGTACTTTGACCACCTCATGCGAAGAGTTGACTCACTGGAAAAGACTCTGATGCTAGGAGGGATTGAGGGCAAGAGGAGAAGGGGACGACAGAGGATGAGATGGCTGGATGGCATCACTGACTCGATGGACGTGAGTCTGGGTGAAATCTGGGAGTTGGGGATGGACAGGAAGGCCTGGCATGCTGTGATTCATGGGGTCGCAAAGAGTTGGACACGACTGAGCAACTGATCTGATCTGATTGTTAAGCCTTTTATAGCTTGAAATTGATGGCAAGAGTTATACCAGGGAAGTCATCTAGCACTACAAATCAAGACTTTTGATTACCAGGGTGCCTGTGTTCTAGTGGACAACTATGGTATAGTAAGTTCAAACTCATGTCCATGCAACTTGTGACGCCACTAAAACTCCTGGATGCCAGTGTCTGGCAGTGCATGTCCTAAGTAGCTCCCTGATGTATCCCTTCTGGCTCATCCTGCCATCTCTGCTTTAGTTCATTTATGGTCTCTGCCCTAGATTTCTGCTGTTGCCTCCCAGCCAATATTGTTCACAGGAACAATATTATTGCTAAATCTACCACTAGAGGGACTTCCCTGGAGGTCCAGTAGCTAAAACTCTGTACTCCCACTGCATGGGTTGCAGGTTCAAACCCTATCAGGGAACTAAGATCCCACATGCCACATGGCGCCACCCCCCAAAAAATTTACCATTAGAATAAGATTTAGGTAAGAACCCTACTTGTCTAGAACGGAAGAAAAGAAGATAGTTATCTTCGACTATTGGGTAAATATAATGCATAGTGTTTTCCTATATAAAACAGGCACTTCTGATTGACTATAAAGAAGGTGGTTTTCTTTTTTTCTGTTTTGTTGTATATTTCTGCATATTGAATCTATGCCCATGTAAATTGTTTTTAAAATAGTTGGCCAGGACTAGGTTACAGCCTGTAACTATATGACAGTAATATGATCACAATGGCGTTGACCCCATGGCTTCTGATGGTTGTCCTGTTCTAGCCAGCTGATCAAAAGCAATTTGTCAATGAAAGTATCCACCAGAGGGAATGCTCCTGTGGGGAATGATTAGACTCAGTTCTGTCCTCACTCTACCCTGAACTTATTCTGAGGAAAGACTTTTCCACGCTGCTTCAGCAACAACTTAGGTCACGCAGCCTGGTGTAGGCATATCTGTGATTACCACTGGTCATCAAGCAGAAATGCAAGGGTATGCCACATTTTCTTCTGAGTCACGCAGCCTCGTTAAGAAAGTAAAATGTTTGTGAGTCTCCTGCAGGTTTTCTCCCTCTGGGTTGTGGAAGCTCTCTGGCTGTCAGCACAGCACTCTGGGCCAGGAAAGTCCAGAGAATTACTTCAATGATATGGTAGCCTCGTTCATTTAAAATGGAATTCAATGCCGGCTTCCCTCAAAGGTATTCACTGAAATTCCATTCACAAGGCATTTCTGTAGTCACTTACCAAAGTGCCTTGTGTTTTCCTAAACTTCATCAAGGGGGACTGGGCTTCCCTAGGATGCATGGAGCTTCTGTGGCTCATTCTGTATCTTTCTGGAGTAGCAGCAGGAGCAGCGGCCATCATTGGCCCATCTGGCCGCTGTGGCATGAGGTGGCTAGTGGATTTTTTTTTTTTTAGTGTGAAAACTATTATCTCTTTAGAGAAACTAGCAAACTAAATTTTATTCAGTGTACATAAGATATGTATTTTTCAAAAAATCATTTTAGAGCAGAAATACAAATATAAATGCATAATATATAAGCATAATATAGTAATGTAGAGATTACCTAATAGATACCAGACAGTTGTCAGGTGCTTTACAAACATGATCCACCTATAGCAGTGGTTTGGTAAATGTAGTATTTACCCACAGTGAGTGATAGGCAATTGAAACTTGAAGAGTTTCAGTGACTTGCTTGCTAATGACCAGAAAGTTAGTAAAAGACAATTCTAGATTCCAAACCCTAAGCTGTCAGTCTCCAAAGTCCTTTGTTTTTACACTACAAAAATGCTAGTTTTCCAATAAATAGAGACTAATCTCCAGTTAACAAAGCCTGTACTTGACTCAACAATGATCTGCTCTTAGGAAGCCCACAGGACTGAAGACCACTCTACTTATCTCAAATGTGGCTTATTTCTACCTCATAACATAGATCCTGCCCGCAACCCAGTCAGAACGCAACCCTCCCACCTCCCTGGATCCCTTCTCCAGAATTCAGAAAACTCATTTCTGAGCCTCGCACCTGCAAATCTGATTTCATCACTGCCAAGGTAGGCTGCATCTTAACCTGAATAGGTTTGCTACCTTCTGTCCCAGACTCTTATCATTACTTCCATGGGTAAAAGTGTCCAAATTTTATTTTATTTTTTTTTAAAGTGTCCAAATTTTAAACAATGGACTTAAATAAAAAAAATTTAAACTAAGTGTATAATGTACTGAAGACATTAAGATCCAATTCTGATGTCACTGCCGTCCTTCTCTCCTCATTCTCCTCCTCCATCTCTTCAGCTCATCATTTCTCGCTTTTAATGCATGATGCAATAACAGGAAATGTTATTTTATATACTCAGAGAGATTAGTTTAAGTCAGTTTGTCTGGGTGACTGAGATTTCTTCTAAAATGATTACTCCTTGTATCCCTGTTGGAAGTTTTAAACAATGTGGCACACTCTGGAATGGCCCTGCTGCTAATAGGAAGGTCTGTTATGCTGCTAGTAGGAGGGTCTGTCCACTTTCACCATTGGCTCAGGTGACAGTGGAGAACAAAACCCATGGTTAAGCTTATTGGTAAATGTCATGCTTGTCTTAATCAGCCTGGGACAGCCAAAACAATATACTGAGCACAGAACCTTCTCACAGTTCTGGAGGCTGAGAAGTCCCAGGTCAGAGGCTAGGCAATTCTGTTCCCAGATGAAGCTCTCTTCCAGATTGCAGTCAGCCACTTTCTTACTGTGACCTCACAGGGTGGAGAGAGAGGAAACAAGTCTTCTCAGGTCTCTTTCTTTAGGGGACTGATCCCTCAGGGCATACAAGCCCCACCCTTGTGACCTTCTGTAAACCTCATCACCTACCAAAGGCCCAGCTCCATCTACCAAAAGGAGGGAAACAATCTTTCCTCTACCCTTCTGAGTTCTTGGATGAGGCCCTTGTAAGAAAAGACCGGTTAACAAGAGAGAACCAGATGTTTATTAACATGTTTGCCCCATGTAAACTCGGGACAGAAATGAGTTACTCCCCAAGGTGTCCTAGAATTCAGAATTAAATATCATCAATAACAGGGAAAGGGGAGAGAGGAGAGTGTAAATGGTTTTAGGAAAGATGACTAGGCCCTTGCAAGAATGGCTGGGAGGTATTATAATTGGTGGCAAAATCTGTCAGGGTGTGGTGCTGACCTTCAGCCTTCTGGTTGATGGCCAGGGAGAGGATTTCTTATAATTTAATTCCTTTCAGAAGATCTGTCTTTAGGCAGTTAAGGGGAGTTCAAGAAAAGCCTCTCCTTGCACTTGCTGTTTTTCAAGTGCCTATAACTGGAAATCATCAATATGCAAACAAGACATATATTGGGTATAATGTTCTGCTGCCCTTGAGCTCCAGATCTAAATATCATCACATTGGGGGTTAGCTTCAAAACATGAATTTTGGAAAGAATCAAACGTTCAGTCCATGAAAATTCTTATTTTCTATTTGAGACGATAAATAACACATTGAAACATAAATCTACAAACAGTGATTCTATTAAGTCCCTCAAGTGACTTCGGAGTCAGGAACTACTACACAAATCCTGAAGAGGCAATATTACTTTCAATTCTCCTGACACTTAAATGTTTACATTTTTAAGGTGAATTCAAGTAAAATGAAAAAATTTCAATGTATTTTTAGTTTGGGGTCATTGGGGTTGTGATCCACATTTTTCAGTTGTAGCTTACATACTTCCTGTGATAATGCATACCATCATGTCTGTGCTCATGTAAATAATAAGAAAAACATTGAGTCTGGTGTGAATGGCAGATATGCAGCTGCATTCTGGACTTGCACTTCCCTTTCCAGCTTCTAGGCTGGTGTAAAAAGTAAGCGCCACAGCATTTTAAAAGCTGTGATACATAACCCAGAGTTTTACACATGTGAGTCCTATAAAATATCAATGCACTATTACTATTGTATCAATAGTATTAGAGTACCATGTCAGAGTGATTTTTTCTTTATGGGTATCTAATAAGAGGTGGTTTTGAAAAGAGTGTTCAAAACCATTTTTGGTCTAGCTCACTTTTTAGACAATGGTAAATGACATGTGTAGAAGCACATGGCATAAAACCCACTATTGAGCCTGAATTATTGAATGGAACATACCATACTACACTTGATATTAGTGAGGATGAGGGTTGGACATTGCTCACCTGGAATTTTGTTGACTATTATAAGAAGAAAGCTACATGTGCCATCATTATCATCTAGCAAGTCATACAAAACAGATAATTCAGGCCATTTGACACCATCAAAAATCACCCCAGCTAAAGAAAAATGGTAAATTCCAAAGAACATACTTACTTTTCCCTCAAACCTTCTAGTTTGTGTCTTATGTCAAATTATTCCAGCATTATTGCATTCAAATTTCTTTTATAATTCATATTAAGCTATTAAGCTAATGGTCTCTAAATACAGATTTAGATTTGATTTCCCACAATGTACTAAAATAGTATTTTCTATATTAGATATGTTCTTTAATTTGAAGTGCTATATGCTCAGAGAGAGAACCAAATGACGTTTAAAATTATATCATAGACTAGCCAGTAAATTACTGAGATAAGTAGAACTCATCTTCTGAGTGAATTTGGAGCTGTTTGTTTGTTCCTTTAGCAATACCTGATAATACACAAACAGTTTTTTAGTAGATTGTCAATGTTATTTTTATGAAGAAATTTACTACTCTGCAATCCGTTGAGCACTTCCTAACTTAATTATCATATTCTACATTTCCTGTGGTTTACAATTAAAATTGTGATGAGCCAGACATTGGAGAAGGACATGGCAACCACTCCAGTATTCTTGACTATAAAATCCCAAGGACAGAGAATCCTGGTGGGCTACAGTCATGGGGTCACAAAAAGTCAGACATGACTGAAGTGACTGAGCATGCATGCACAAGCCAGATGTAGAAACTACCCCTTGTGTGACAAAACAGGTTATTTGTATTTTACCAAAATTATATGAGATATTCATTTATGAAACGTCTATTAAAATTTTATTTTACCTGTCTATAAGTACCTATAAGTGGTATGTTTTGTCTGAATACTTTTTCAGCCCAATTTTCTCTCAGTGTCCACCACCAAAATAAAGATAGTTCAATTTACCATTTGTGCCCATGCCAGATCCAGTTAGTAAAAAATAATGACCCTGACATTTTATACTTTCCAAGGATGATCAAATAAGAAATGGTCTCCAGACCAGAACAAACATTTATTTTGATTAAGAAATGCTTAATCTTCCTTATATTGTCACTAGTCACCAATATTACTTCTTAAATTTCTAAAACTACCTTAGGCAATGTATTAATTTATAATATTTTATCCCTTTTTTTTAAAAAAACAAACTTTAATTTGTTTTGTATAAAGACCAATAGTAATATTGAGAGACCACATTTCCAGTATTATTGCTATTCTGTAGGATGTTTGTAAATAGAAAACATTGTAAAAATCAAGGATTTATTTTTACAATATAACTTTGAAGATACATTTATCCTTAAATATTCCTGGTAATTTTACACTGGCTTTAACAGAAATAAGAAATTCCTTACTGAATATGGATCCAAAAGTCTGTGTTACTTTATGCTTATCCTGTGGTTTGTTCTTTCCAACATCCTGGGTGACTGAGGTAAGAATGAAGAATGTAGAATAATTAATGACTTTGTAAATGACTTCAAAGATACATTAAATTGAGAATCAACTGTAAGAACTATTTTTTCTTTTTAGTCATTTCACTATATTTTCAACAAAAAGTTATTGAATTTCAGGTATTGGATTTGACAGACTGACTAAGAAAATGATAGTAATGATAACTAAGAAATTTGAGATGGACAGACCATTTGCAACTATGCTGATAGCACTTAAAGTTCCATTTAAGAAGAGTTTTTGACAAGTTTTAGACTTGAAGAAGTGTTAGACATATTTACATATCTTTATGCTTGACATATGAATGAGATTTGCTTATTTGGCTTATCTGACAACCTATAAAATTACCACTTTGAGAGTAAGCATCATAAACGTAAAATAGAATTAATACCACATGGCTTAGAGTATTGATATGATTGAAAACAAGTATATACATAATACATACTTTGTCAACTACACAGAGTGACACAAATTAAATACATTGCTGTTAAGACACTTAACTGGAAATATCCAGAGACCATTCATGGACACAGAACTTAAAGACCTACAGGTCTATAGATTTATTAATTTCAGTTGTAAACAGAAGAATTTTTATAGAAATAATAGGATTTATTGACCTATCCTAGCTAAAAAGTGGGGGGGGGGGGAAAGGGCAGAAGCAAATGGCAGAATCTTAGAGTATATGAACAACAATTACATGGTAGTAGAAAGAGAAATCAGATGGCAAATGAGGAGCATCTAAGATGTAAAAGAAAACCATAACAGTGCAGTAGTAGAAACCAGAGACATCAAACCTAACTGAGGACAGGTTCATGATGGAAAACCACACACCTTCTTGACAGGTCTGAAGGTGCTTCTTTATGTTCAACAGGTGGTTTTTCAGCAGAATAATCATGAAGAAAGATTAAGAACTTAAGATGGAATAAGGTGTGTTGTTTTTTAAAACTGGCTCTTCTTTATCTACAAATTCAATCAACTTGTTTCTATCTGAACAATTACCTCTAATCTACTGTCTTCCTCTCAGTTGCCATGAACACTTGAGAGCAGCAATACTTTTATGGATGTTTCCCAGTTTCTGAGGCCTCAGAATCACATCCCTAGAAAAAGAGAAAGAGGCAATATGGACCTTGAAGGTAAGAAAACTTTACTTCTAGGTCTGTATTAGTCTACTCTGCTTGCCATGAAAAATACTACAGGTTGGGTATCTTAACAGAAGTGTATTTTCTAACAGTTCTGCAGGGTAGAGTCCAAGATCAAGGTGCCATCTGTGTTGGTTCCTGGTAAGACCCATCTTCCTCCCTTGTAGACAGCCACCTTCCTCTCATTTCCTCAGAAATAGAAAGATCTCTGGTATCTCCTTCTCTACTTATAAGGACACCAATCATATTTGATTAGGGCCCCACACTTAAAGCCTTTTTTAAACCCTAATTACCTGTCTTAAGGACACATGGGCATGTAGGGGTTCAACAAATGAATTTTACAGGGGATGCAATTCAGTCAAGAATAAGACTTGAGTATATCAAGGGTATAGGTGACCATTGATTAATGAAACTTGGTCTCATCCAACATTAGGAATGTTGGTTATAAAATATTGAATTAGCAATACTTTCTCTTTGAAGGAAGCAATTTAAACAAGATAAATACTTTTTCTCTCACTTGCATTTCTCCCATGTTTTATGTCTGTGACTTTCCAACCTGTCCTCCATGTAAATATGATTACCTTCACAATCTTTTAAGTCAGACCTTTTCATTCCACTCTTCAAAAATTTTCAGTGACTCCTCACTGCTTAAAGCATAAAATTTAATATTATAGTTATTCATTTAGTAGACAATAACCTGGCCCCAACATGTATTTTGTGTCATCAGTCACTCTATACTTCAGCCACAGAGGACTGCTCCTTGATACTTGGACTTTTTGGTGACATTACACCTATACAAACACTGTTTCTTCAGTCTGGAATGTCTTCTCCCTCAAAGCCCACTTTCAAATTCCAGGGCTTCAGTGAAGCCTTCCTTGATCTCAGGAGAAGAAATCACTGCCCAAATTCTTTAAGCATAAATTAATTGCTTACAAAAAGAAACTGAAAATGGCTTAAAGACTTAACCCAGTTCTCCTGCTATACAGGTGGATTCTTTACTGTCTCAGCCACCAGGAAAGCCACAACGTAAGACATGATACTATGAAATTCCTAGAAAAGATCACAGGCAAAACATTCTCTGACATAAATTGTACCAATGTTTTCTTATGTAATATTGACAAAGCAATGGAAATCAAAACAAAAATAAACAAATAGAACCTACTGAAACTCAAGCTTTTGTACAACCAAGGAAACCACACACACACCAAAAAAAAAAAAAAAAAAAGTAAAAGAAAAGACAGCTTGTGGAATGGGAAAGTATTGGCAAATGATGTGACTGAAAAGGGCTTAATCTCCAAAAGATACAAACAGCTCAAACAAATCGGCAACACCAAAAACAAACACTCCAATTGAAAAACAGGCAGAAGACTTTTATAGATATTTCTGCAAATAAGACATTCAGATGGCCAACAGGCACATGGAAAAATGCATGACATCACTAATGAAGGAAATGCAATTCAAAACTACAATGAGGTACCACATCTCACCAGTCAGAATGGCCATCATTAGCAAATCTACAAACAAATGCTGGAGAGGATGTGGAGAAAGGGAACTCTTCTATACTGTTGCTGGGAATGTTACTTGGTGGAGCCACTATGGAGAATAGTATGGCAATTCCCCAGAAAACTAAAAGTAGAATTACCATATGATCCAGCAATTACTATATAATCACTCCTGGGCATATACCTGAACAAAAGTATATTTCAAAAAGATTCATATGCCAGTAGCATTATTCAAAATAGCCAAAACATGGACACAACCTAATGTCCATTGACAAATAAATGGATAAAGAAGATGTGTTCATACCAAACACAAAGTCACAGATGTACAAAATAAACCTATGGTTATCAAGGTGGGGATGGAGGCAGGGATACATTGGGAGATTTGGATTGATGTATACACACTACTACATATAAAATAGATAATTAATAAGGACCTACTGTACAGTACAGGGAACCCTACCCAATCCTCAGTAATGATACAAATGGGAAAATAATCTAAAAAAGAGTGGATATATGTATATGTGTGACTGATTTACTTTGCTCTACACCTGAAACTAACACAATATTATAAATAAACTTGTTAATTTTTTAAAAAAATTAAAAAAAAGATGTGTATATATGTACAATGGAATACTCAGTTCAGTTCAGTTCAGTTGCTCAGTCGTGTCTGACTCTTTGCGACTCCATGAATTGCAGCACACCAGGCCTCCCTGTCCATCACCAACTCCTGGAGTTCACTCAAACTCATGTCCATCGAGTCAGTGATGCCATCCAGCCATCTCATCCTCTGTCGTCCCCTTCTCCTCCTGCCCCGAATCCCTCCCAGCATCAGAGTCTATTCCAATGAGTCAACTCTTTGCATGAGGTGGGGACTACTCAGTCATAAAAAAGGATGAAATAATGCTATTGAAGCAACATGGAGACAATCATACTATGTGAAGTAACTCAGAGAAAGACAAATATCATATGATATCACATATATGTGGAACCTAAAATATGCCACAAATGAACCTATCTATGAAACAGAAACAGATCCCACATATAGCATATATAGAGATCAGACATGATTGCTAAGGGGAGGTGGGGGAGAGAAAGGCCTGGACTGGGGATTTGGGGATTAATAAATGCAAAATATTGCATTTAGAATGAATAAACAACAAGGCCCTGCTTGTATTGCACAGGGAACTCTAACAAGTCTCTTAGAATAAACTATAATGGAAAAGAATAAAAAAAAAAAAAACAAAAGTGGTGAGAACAAGATGGCAGAGGAGTAGGTGGATGTGGAGTACATCTTTCTCCACAGATACATCAGGAATACACCTTCAGACACAGAAGTGCATGCAAAACACCAGCTGCAAGAGGACAGGAGCACCTGACCAGTGGAAAAGAATATACAGAATCACGCAAAACTCGGTAGGACGAAGGAACTGGGGGGAAAACAGGAGTGTTAGTAGGACTGGACCTGCTCTCAGCAGGTTAGGGAACTGAAGCAGGGGTCCTATCCCCGCATCGGGGCAATTGTCTGAGTCAGAGGAGAAACATCTAAGGCTGAGAGGGAAACAGCTGATCTGTAGTAGCCTAAATGGAATGAGAATCAAAGGGTCCTTGCCACAGCCATACATACCCTGGACAGGGACGCAGGCCCTCTAGAAAGCACAGCAGCTAGGAGCTGGAGTTTAGGGATTGTGGAGCAATCCCAGGGCAAGGGCTGTTGTTGACTAGAGAGACAGATCAAGGGGATGTAGGGGAGGAGGTTGTGGTGGGAAATGCCTATGGAGGAAAGCCAGGCAGCCACAGAAGCAAGGCAATACTTCTGAGTCATGCATAGCCGGTGGAACCATCACCGTAACCTCTCTCTTCCCACAGGCCAGCATTGGCAGCTGAACAACAGAGAGGCTGGCCCATCAAACACCTGATGCACTGAACTACAGAGTAGGACCCCACCCAGGGTGCTCCTTTAAGTGACTGATGCTCCAAACTAAAGAGCAGGACCCCTGCCAGGTGGGCCCCTCTATATGCCTGACGCATGGAACAACAGAGAATGACCCCAGACAAGAGAGCCCTCTAAGTGCCTGAATGGGTGGAGCTACAGAGAAAGACTGGCTAAAGAGGCCTTCTGATCATCAGCTACAAGAGGCTCAAAAAAAGACTGAAAGGACCCTAACTCCTGTGGTGGAAGCTGTCTGTGTCCCTGCACACTTGGCGCTGCCAGGTCCCTGTAAGCCAAATGGCTACACTACCTTCACGCTCAACTCTCACTGGGGCGGAGCTGCCACAGGCAAAAAAAAAAAGTCTTGCATCTATGCACACAGGGTCACTTTGGTCATGTCTAACTGTTTGTGGCCTGTGGACTGTGGCCTGCCAGGTTTCTCAGTCAGGGGGGTTCTCCAGGCAAGAATGCTGGAGAGTATTGGCCAATACTGGTTGCCATGCCCTTCTAGAGCACTGTATTTCCTGCTGCCCTCTCTGCCAACTCCCCTGAGTACCTGGTGCTGCCAGAACCCCTGTGACCCAAGCAGCCGCACCACCTCCACACCTGACCCTCACAGGGGCAGACCCAAGTTCTCCAGGGCAGCCTCAGGAGCAAACCCCAGTGGACAACCCACATGCAGAGGTGGGAATAAAGCCACAATTGAAACACAAGGGCAGTGTGGCTAAGGAAGAAGACCCAAAACCTTCCCCTGATCTGTACAAGCTGCAGATTAAATCCACATGATCAGTTAGGCAGACTGTCTATGGAATATATAAAAGGACATTGAGAACTCCCACAAAAGAAAATGCACTAGTTGTGATAGCTGTGGACATTGGAGGCAAGAACACACAGGTGTAGGGCCAGATTAGAATCTGAGCTGCACCCACAGCAGGTCCAGAAGTGACCACAGAGTTGGAGAGCATCCTAGGGAGGTGAAGTGGACTGTGACTCTCAGCTAGGAAAATAATCTGACAGCAATGACTCAAGAAAAACTTATTATTTTTATGTTTTGACTTGTTCTATAGATGCTTTTGGATTTTTTTTTCTTACTTTTTTCTTTTTTTCCTCCCACCCCCATTCTACTTGTCAATTTTATTGGCACTATGAAATCTAATTAAGCTTTGGAGCTTTTCTTTTCTCAGTAACATTTTTTATTTCTTTTATAAACGTCTGCCTCTACACTGGGCTTTTGTAGTTCTATGGTGTTTCCCCCCCCTTTTTTTTTCTCTTCTTCCTTTTTTTCTTCTCTTTTTTTAATTTTAATTTTTAAAAACCTATTATTATTTTTCTGGACTTATTCCTTTGCTTTCTTTCCCTACTGTCCTTTTCCCCTTGCAGTTAATCTTTAATGTATATAAATCTTCTTTATCTATTTAAATTTGCATATCTATTCTTTATTTCTTTCCTTTTCTCTCAACATATTTGTTATTTTTTATTTTCATTGTTTTATTCCCCTTGGCACCTAGCTTTATCTTTGTTTTCCAGTTTGTGCTTTAATTAGTGTTGTTCTTAAATGGTAGATATAATTTTTGGTTTCCTTTATTCACCGGGTCAATCTATTGTACTTTATTTTTGTTGGACTGTTTTGATTTTGCACCAACTCAATGGACATAAGTTTGAGTAAGATCTGAGAGTTGATGATGGGCAGGGAAGCCTGGTGTGCTGCAGTCCATGGTCACAAAGAGTTGGACATGACTGAGTGACTGAACTTAACCTCTAGGTGTATATGTACATGTGTATATTAAGTCACAGTTTTTATTGTTGTTATAAACCTCTGCTTTGATTTTGGGCTTTTGCAGTTCTGTGGAGTGTTCTCCTTTTTTTTTTTTCCCTTTTCTCTTTTTTTAAAACGTAATTGTTAATATTTTTGAACCTATTATTTTTTTTTTTACATTTATTCCTGTTTACTTTTCCTACTGTTCTTTTCCCCTTGCAGTTAATCTTTAATGTATATAAATCTTCTTTATCTACCTCTATTTAACTTTGCATATATACTCTTTCTTTCTTTCCTTTCCTCTCAATATATTTGTTAGTTTTGTTTTCTTTGCTTTATTCCCCACTTGGCACCTTGCTTTAGCTTTGTTTTCCAGTTTGTGCTTTAGTTAGTTTAGTTCTTAACTGGTAGATGTAATTTTTTATTTCTTTTGTTCGCTGGGTCAATCTACTGTAGTTTACTTTTTGGGACTGTTTCAATTTTGCTTTTGGGTGTATATTCCATTATTTTAATTATCATTTGCCTGATTTTGTAATTGCCATTTGTCTGAGGTTCATCTTTGGTTTCTCATTTTTGGGTATTTGTTTTCATCTCACTTAATGCCATAACAAACCATGTGTGGAATCTTCCTTCCTGACCAAAGATCAAGCCCTGAGCCTTTGGAGTGGGAGCACTGACTCCAAGACTCTAGACTACCAGAGAACTAACCCTAGGGTGTATCAAATAGTAAGAACTCACACAAAGGAAATCACTGTAATATAAGACCCTTCATCATCCAACCATCAGTAGCACTCCATGCAGGATGCCTCATCTAAACAACAAACAAAGCAAAAGTACAAACCCAATCATCAGCAGACAGGATTACCACCTCACTGAGCATTGCCCATTAGAGGGGAAAAAACAAAACAAAACACTAACTCAGCACAAATATCTCCCTATACAAACCTTACACAAACCACTGGACCAAGCTTAGGAGGGCAGAAACCAAAAGGAAGAAAGAATTCAACATTGAAACCTGGGAAAAGAAAACCTCAAACACAGTAAGTTAAAAAATAATAATAATGAAAATGCAGAGAGATACTACACAAATGAAGAAACAAACTAGAAACACAGAAGTCCAAATAGATGAAGAGGAAATAGGCAAATTACTTGAAAAAAAATTCAGAATAATGACAGTAAAGATGATCAAAACCCTGAAAACAGAATGGAGAAAATGTAAGACTCAATCAGCAAAGAACCAGAAGAATTAAAGAATTAACACACAGAGACAAACAACACAATTACTGAAATTAAAAATACTCTAATCTGAAGCAGAAGAACAAACCAGTGAGCTGGAAGATAAAATGGTGAAAATAACTTCTGAAGAGCAGAATAAAGTTATAAGAGTCAAAAGAACTGAGGATAGTCTCAGAGACCTCTAAGACAATGTCAAATGCACCAATATTCAAATTATAGGGGTCCCAGAAGAAGAAGAGAAAAAGAAAAGGTATGAGAAAAATTTTGAAGAGATTATAGTTGAAAATTTCCCCAACATGGAAGAGTAAATAGTCGACCCAGTCCAAAAGGCACTAAGAGTCCCATACAGGATGAACCCAAGGAAAAATTCACCAAGACACATACTAATCAAACTAACAAAGATTAAACACAAAGAAAGAATATTAAAAGCAGCAAGGGAAATGCAACAAGTAACATACAAGGGAAATCCCATATGCTTAATAGCTGATCTTTCAACAGAAACTCTGCAGGCCAGAAGGGAATAGCAGGATATATTTAAAGCACTGAAAGGGAAAAATCTACAACCAAGATTATTGTACCTGGCAAGGCCACTCAAAACTGATTGAGAAATCAAAAGCTTTTCAGACAAGCAAAAGTTAAGATAATTCATTACCACAAAACCAGCTTTACAACAAATGTTAAAGGGACTTTTATAGTTGAGAAATACAAGAGAGAAAAGATCTACAAAGTCAACCCCAAACAATTAAGAAAATGGCAATAGGAACATATAAATCAATAATTACTTTAAATTTAAACAGATTAACTACTCCAACCAAAAGACATAGCCTGGTTGAATGGATACAAAAACAAGATCTATATATATGCTGTCTATAAGAAATCCACTTTAGACCTAAAGAAACATAAAGACTGAAAATGAGAGGATTGAAAAATATATTCCATGCAAATGGGAAGCAAAAGAAAGCTGGAGTAGCAATCCTCATATCAGACAAAATAGACCTTAAAGAATATTATAAGAGATAAGGAAGGACACTGCATAATGATCAAGGGATCAATCCAAGAACAAATGTCTTGTTTGTAAATAATCAATTGTAAATATCTATGTGCCCAACACAGGAACACATCAATACATAAGACAAACACTAACAGACATAAAAGGAGAAATTGACAGGAACACAATAATAGTAGGAGATGTTAACTCCTCACTTGCACCAATGGACAGATCATCAAAACAAAAAATTAATAAGGAAACATGTCTTAAATGACACATTAGATGAGATGGACCTCACTGATAAATAAATAAGGAAGTGAAGTGAAGTTGCTCAGTCATGCCCGACTCTTTGTGACCCCATGGATAGTAGCCTGCACCAAGCTCCTCTGCCCATGGGATTTTCAAGGCAAGAAACACTGGAGTGGGTTGCCATTTCCTTCTCCAGGGAATCTTCCCAACCCAGGGATCAAACCCAGGTCTCTCACATTGTAGACAGATGCTTTACTGTCTGAGCCACCAGGGAAGTCAGATTGCTGCCTTGGGACTCACCAAAACACACAGTCACCTCCCTCTCCAGCACTTTATATGCTTTCCCAAGTGCTTCCCTCTCCTTGTTTCTATTTGCTCTGGACACATCTGAGCTTTGCAGCAACTCAGTGGGGCTGGTCAAGAGATATCTTAAGGAGATTCCATCCAAATGCAGAAGAATACACCTTCTTCTCAAGTGCACATGGAATATTCTCCAGGATAGACCACATCTTGGGTTACAAATCAAGCCTCAGTAGACTTAAGAAAATGAAAATTATATCAAGCATCTTCTCTGACCATAACGCTATGGGACTAGATATCAATTACAAGAAAAAAAAAACTGTAAGAAACACAAACACATGGAGATTAAACAACACATTTCTAAATAACTAACAGGTTACTGAAGAAATCAAAAGGGAAATCACAAAATTCCTAGAAACAAATGACAATGAAAACATGACAACTCAAAACCTATGGGATGCAGCAAAAGCAGTTCTAAGAGGGAAGTTTATAGCAATACAATCCGACCTCAAGAAACAAGAAATACATAGAATAGACAACCCAACTTTACACCTAAAATAACTGGAAAAAGAAGAACAAAAGACCCCAAAATTAGTAGAAGGAAATAAATCATAAAGATCTGAGCAGAAATAAATGAAAAACAAATGAAATAAACAATAGTAAAGATTAATAAAACTAAAAGCTGGTTCTTTGAGAAGATAAACAAAATTGACTAAACTTTAGCCAGACTCATCAAGAACATAATGGAGAAGAATGAAATCAATAAAATTAGAAATGAAAAGGAGAGGTTACAGCAGACAATGCAGAAATATAAATGATAATAAGAGACTATTATAAACAACTATATGGCAATAAAATGGATAACCCAGAAGAAATGGAGAGATTCTTAGAAAAGTTCAATCTTCCTAGGCTGAACCAGGAAGAAATAGAAATTATGAACAAGCCAATTACAAGCACTGAAATTGAAGCTGTGATCAAAAATCCCCCAAAAAACAAAAGCCCAGGACAACATGGCTTCACAGGGGAAATCTTGTCAGACATTTAGAGAAGAGCTAATTGATGCTTTCGACCTGTGGTGTTGGAGAAGACTTTTGAAAGTCCCTTGGACTGCAAGATCCAACCAGTCCATTCTAAAGGAGATCAGCCCTGGATGTTCTTTGGAAGGAATGATGATAAAGCTGAAATGCCAGTACTTTGGCCACTTCATGAGAAGAGTTGACTCACTGGAAAACACTCTGATGCTGGGAGGGATTGGGGGCAGGAGGAGAAGGGGACGACAGAGGATGAGATGGCTGGATGGCATCACTGACTCGATGGACATGAGTTTGAGTGAACTCCAGGAGTTGGTGATGGACAGGGAGGTGTGGCATGCTGCAATTCATGGGGTCGCAAAGAATCAGACACGACTGAACTGCACTGAACTGAACTGAATGCCTATTCTTCCAAAACTCTTTCAAAAATTGCAGAGGAAGGAACACTTCTAAACTCATTCTATGAGCCTTGATACCAAAACCAGACAAAGACAACATAAAAAAAAAGAAAGAAAACTACAGGTCAGTATCACTGATGAACATAGATGCAAAATCTTCAAAAAAATTTTAGCAAACAGAATTCAACAACACATCAAAAACTTGTCAACCACTTGTAAAAGAATGAAACTAGAACACTTTCTAACACCATACACAAAAATAAACTCAAAATGGATTAAAGATCTAAACATAAGACCAGAAACTATAAAACTCCTAGAGGAGAACATAGGCAAAACACTCTCCGACATACATCACAGCAGGATCCTCTATGACCCACCTCCCAGAATATTGGAAATATAAGCAAAAATAAACAAATGGGACCTAATTAAACTTAAAAGCTTCTGCACAACAAAGGAAACTATAAGCAAGGTGAAAAGACAGCCTTCAGAATGGGAGAAAATAATAGCAAATGAAGCAACTGACAAACAACTAATCTCAAAAATATACAAGCATCACTTGCAGCTCAATTCCAGAAAAATAAACAACCCAATAAAAAAATGGGCCAAATAACTAAATAGACATTTCTCCAAAGAAGACATACAGATGGCTAACAAACACATGAAAAGATGCTCAACATCACTCATTATCAGAGTAATGCAGATCAAAACCACAATGAGGTACCATTTCACACCAGTCAGAATGGCTGCGATCCCAAAGTCTACAAGCAATAAATGGTGGAGAAGGTGTGGAGAAAAGGGAACCCTCTTACACTGTTGGTGGGAATGCAAACTAGTACAGCCACTATGGAGAACAGTGTGGAGATTCCTTAAAAAACTGGAAATAGAACTGCCTTATGACTCAGCAATCCCACTGCTGGGCATACACACCAAGGAAACCAGAATTGAAACAGACACGTGTACCCCAATGTTCATTGCAGCACTGTTTATAATAGCCAGGACATGGAAGCAACCTAGATGTCCATCAGCAGATGAATGGATAAGAAAGCTGTGGTACATATACACAATGGAGTATTACTCAGCCATTAAAAAGAATACATTTGAATCAGTTCTAATGAGGTGGATGAAACTGGAGCCTATTATACAGAGAGTAAGCCAGAAAGAAAAACACCAATACAGTATACTAATGCATATCTATGGAATTTAGAAAGATGGTAACAATAACCCTGTATGCGACACAGCAAAAGAGACACAGATGCATAGAACAGTCTTTTGGACTCTGTGGGAGAGGGAGAGGGTGGGATGATTTGGGAGAATGGCATTGAAATACGTATAATATCATATAGGAAACAAATTGCCAGTCCAGGTTCAATGCAGGATACAGGATGCTTGGGGCTGGTGCACTGGGATGACCCAGAGGGATGGTATGGGGAGGGAGGAGGGAAGGGGGTTCAGGATGGGGAGCACGTGTATACCCGTGGCAGATTCATGTTGATGTATGACAAAACCAATACAATATTGTAAAGTAATTAGCCTCTAATTAAAATAAATAAATTTAAATTAGATTAAAAAAAAAGAAGAAGAAGCTTCTACACCATGATCAAAGTTGAGTTTACTCCCGGGATGCAAGGATTCTTTAGTATACACAAAGCAATCAATGCAATACACCATATTAACAAATTCAAAGATAAAAACCATATGATAATCTCAATAGATGCATAAAAAGCCTTTGACAATATTCAGCACCCATTTATGATTAAAACTCTTCAAAAAATGGACATAGGAGAAACTTAGCTCAACATAGTAAAGGCCACATATGATAAGCCTACAGCAAGCATTATTCTCAATAGAGAAAACCTGAAAGCATTCCCCCTCAGATCAGGAACAAGACAAAGGTGTCCACTTTCACCACTACTATTCAACATAGTTTTGGAAGTCCTAGGTACAGCAATCAGAGAAAAAAAAGAAAGAAAAGAAATCCAGATTGAAACAGAAGTAAAGCTTTCACTGTTTGCAGATGACATGATAGTGTACATAGAAAGAAAGAAAGAAAGTGAATTTGCTTAGTCGTGTCTGACTCTTTGCGACCCCATGGACTGTAGCCTACCAGGCTCCTCTGACCATGGACTTCTCCAGGCAAGGGTAGTGGACTGGATTGCCATTTCCTTCTCCAGGGGATCTTCCCAACCCAGGGATCAAACCCAGGTCTTCCACATTGCAGGTAGATGTTTTATCATTTGAGCCACTAGGAAAGCCATACTGTACATAGAATTCCCTAAGGATAGTAACAGAAAATTATTAGAGCTAATCAGTGAATTTAGCAAGGTTGCAGGATACAAAATCAATACACAGAAGTCACTTGCATTTCTATATACTAACAATGAAAAATCAGAAAGAGAAATTAAGGAATCAGTCCCATTCACTATTGCAAAAGAAAGAATTAAATATCTAGGAATAAACTTACCTAAGGAGACAAAAGAACTGTACACAGAAAATTATGACACTGATGAAAGAAATCAAAGATAGCATAAAAGATGAAGATATATTCCATGTTCCTGGGTAGGAAAAATCAATATTGTGAAAATGACTATACTACCAAACACAATGTACAGATTCAAGGTGATCCTTATCAAATTACCAATGGCATTTTCCACAGAACTAGAACAAAAATTCACAATTCATATGGAAATACAAAAGGCCCCAAATAGCCAAAGCAGTCTTGAGAAAGAAGAATGGAGCAGGAGAAATCAACCTTCCTGACTTCAGATTATACTACAAAACTACAGTCATCAAGACAGTATGGTACTGGCACAAAAACAGAAATACAGACCAATAGAACAAGATAGAAAGCCCAGAAATAAACCCATGAACCTATGGGTACCTTATTTTTTCCAAAGGAGGCAAGAATATACAATGGGGCAAAGACAGCCTCTTCAATAAATGATGCTGGGAAAACTGGACAGCTACACGTAAAAGAATGAAATGAGAACACTTCCTAACACCGATATGTAAGACCAGAAACTTTAAAACATTTAGAGGAAAACATAGGCAGAACACTTAATGACATAAATCAAAGAAAGATCCTCTATGACCCACCTCTTAGAGTAATGGAAATAAAACCAAATGTAAACAAATGGGACCTGATTAAACTTAAAAACTTTTGCACAGGAAAGAAAACTATAAGCCAGGTGAAAAGACAACCCCCAGAATGGGAGAAAATAATAGCAAATGAAACAACTGACAAAGGATTAATTTCCAAAATATATAAGCAACTCGTACAACTGAATGCCAGAAAATAAACAACCCAATCAAAATGTATGAAAAAGACCTAAACAGACACTTCTCCAAAGAAGACATACAGATAGGTCACAAACACATGAAAAGATGCTCAACCTCACTCATTATCAGAGAAACGCAATTCAAAACTTCAGTGAGATATCACCACAAAACGGTCAGAATGGCCATTGTCAAGAAGTCTACAAACAATAAATGCTGGAGAGGGTGTGGGGAAAAGGGAACACTCTTTCACTTTTGGTGGGAATGTAACTGATAAAAACACTATGGAAGATGGTATGGAGATTTCTTAAAAAACTAGACATAAAACCACCATATGACTCAGAAATCCCACTCCAAGGTGTACACCTCAAAGAAGCCAAAATTGAAAAGACTCATGTATCGCATTATTCATTGCAGCACTATTTACAAGAGCCAGAACATGGAAGCAAACTAGATGTCCATTGACAGATGTATGGATAAAGAGGTTGTGGTACATATACACAATGGAATATTACTCAGCCATAAAAAAGGAACACATTTGAGTCAGTTCTGATAGGTGGATGAGCCTACAGACTATTATACAGAGGGCAGTAAGTCAGAAAGAGAAAGATAAATATAGTATTCTAACACATATACACAGAATCTAGAAAAATGGTACTGAAGAATTTATTTACAGGGCAGCAATGGAGAAACAGACATAGAGAATAGACATATGGACATGGGGAGAGTGAAGGAGAGGGTGAGATGTATGGAAAGAGTAACATGGAAACTTACATTACCATATGTAAAATAAATAGCCAACAGGAATTTGCTGTATGGCTCAGGAAACTCAAACAGGGCTCTGTATCAACTGGCAGGGGTGGGATGGGGAGGGAGATGGGAGGGGGTTTCCAAAGGTAGTGGATGTGTATACCTATGGCTGATTCGTGTTGAGGTTTGTGAATAAAAAATTAAATAAATTAAAGAAAACTAATGCACATATGTGTATAACTGAGTCACTTTGCTGTACAGCAGATATTGACACAACATGTAAATCAACTATACTTCAGTTAAAAAAATAAATTAAAACAAATAATTGCTTACTGTCTTGCCCAAAATAATGTGAGCTTCTCAAGGCAGAGAACACTTTATTTATATTTTAGCCTTCATAGCTTATAAACAAAAATAAACAAAACTCCATCATACAGTAAGCATTGAATAACTGCTCAGGGATTACAGAATTTGGAGAGGCTATATAGCATAGTTATTAGAAGTGCCTGGTAATTAGTGTCTTTCTTCTTAGGTAAAGAAGGTAAAAAATAGAAAATATCCTTAAAAAGATTGAGCTTTTTCTCCAAGAGAAGGAAATGTCTTTATTTAACAAAAAGAAGCTACAAACATGATCATCTATATGGAATGGCCTCAAAAATGAGAGACCACCGGACTCTAATTCAGTAGGCCTTCTAAAATACAGCTTGATTCCAAAAGATAGACATATCCATTTTTCTGTTTGAGCAGCAAGAGTAGTAAGAGGACGTAAAAGCAAAACTCTTCAAATATGCCCTGAGTTCCATGGAAAGATCATACTTGTGGTTGCCAAGTGGAATACAGGAGGGAGAGGCCTGGACTGGGGAATTCAGAAGGAAAAGGGGACGACAGAGGATGAGATGGCTGGATGGCATCACCGACTCGATGGACGTGAGTCTGAGTGAACTCTGGGAGTTGCTGATGGACAGGGAGGCCTGGCGCGCTGCGATTCATGAGGTCGCGAAGAGTCAGACACGACTGAGCAACTGAACTGAACTGAACTGAAAAACAAACTAAATGCAAATTTCATGTCACTTCCATGACCATGTAAAGTGAAAGTCTCCATACCATATATAATCCAGGGAATGGTAAGAAAGTGTTCCATGGACTAATAGTCTATTAAAGTAAAACAAACAAACAAACAAACTTGTTTTGAGTTCACATTGAGTATCTTTTCATAAGAAGTTGTAGAGCAGCACAATTAAAATGAAATACTAATTGTAACAAGATGGTGGCACAGAATATAACTCAGCCTTAATAGATTTTTTAATGCCTCTATTTATATCAAATGTGAGTAACCCTTTAGCCAGTACAGTAAATTATCTGATCTCCAAATGGGTACTTTATCCTCATTCAGGCTGACATTGCAGTGACATCATGGATATCTCAGACAGCTTTGTGAATCGACAGAGTATTTCAGAGGAAAGCATTGACTACTAGAAGCAAAGTTTTTGTTTTTTTAAACAGCCTTCAAACTAGTAGATGAAACATCTCATTTTGGGCCAAGGATGCTTTTTCTCTAGCAACCTAGAGGATCAGACAGGGCTGAGCCAGTTAAGAATGAATAGAATAATGTTACTGTGTCAGACAAACCTCAAAGTATAGAGTTATTGCAGGTCAGATATTTTTTTTTTTACTTTTTCTTTTTAGTATCCATGTCGGTCTATACTTTTTATTTCTAAAGAGCTTAAATATTAACATTACATGAAATATCATCCTATATTTCCAAAGTATCTTTGGAAAGCCATTAACTAATTTGCTCATAATAAACTGAGCTCTTGGGAAAAAGGAAAAAAAAAAAGCACTGGTTTTCTTTCTCTTTAAATAACCCTGCAAAAGGAAATTCAAACAAAAAAAAAATGTATTCCTTCTAATATATCCATTCAGCAAATGTTCTAAGTGGCTTAGTGGTAAAGAATCTGCTTGCCAATGCAGGAGACATGAGTTTGATCACTGAGTCAGGAAGATCCCTTAGAGAAGGAAATTGCTATCCATTCTTGATTGGAAAATTCCATGGAGAGAGGAGCTTGGGGGGCTACAGTCCATGCAGTTACAAAGAGTTGGACAAGACTTAGAAACTAAACCACAACAATAACAGAATATTCTGTTAAACAATAACATTAATATATAGACATAAATATGTGGCATTTAAGCCAAGGATCAATTACAGACAATTTTTTAAACAGGAACAGGAATCCACCTCATCCCTATGCCATGCCTGTATACCAGGACTCGGTGCAGAGAGAACAGGTAAAAATGCTCATCTTCAAGTTTCTCCCTGGAAGGGGTTTTAACTACATACTTCCCTAGCTGATGACTGAAGTCCATAAAGACTTCTAAACAGTCTTTATCTAGATGTTGGCTCTGACTCTCCCCTTTGGGACACTGATGTGTCTTGGTGTTGTAAGAGAGGGAAATGTCATGTCCTGGGGCCTGGAGGAGCCTTTAGACTGCCAAATGAGGGTCCTTGGCTTCCTGCAAGAAATCATCCAAAAGTCAGTCAGAGTAAAGGGAAAGCAAGTTTATTTAGAGAGATACTCATTCCCTAGGCAGAATTTGGACCATTTCAGAAAGTGAGAGGAGTGGCTCCAGGGCCTGATGTCACCTGGGAAAGTGAGAGTGGCAGAAGGATGTGGGGTCTTTGGTTTTTATGGGCTAAGTAATTTCATAGGCTAATGAGTGGGATGGATATTCTTGCTATTGGGAGGTAGGGTGGGGATTTCCCAGGAATTGGGCCACTGCCTACTTTGTGGACTTTTACCATCCCCCTGGGAACTGCCATGGTTAAAAGGGGATGTTTTTTAGTATTACAATGAGCTAAAGGTCAATGACCAGACTATTCCCAAAGCCACCTTGGTTTCAGCTGGTTCCAGTAGGTCTCTATCACATCCCAACAGCTGAGCCCCTTCTTCAGTATCTAGCATTGTGTTAATTCCTTTTCCTTGTGTCTTATTCTCCCCTCATAAATTTTACTACCATATTCTCATGGGAAAAGAAGGGCAACGGTCAGTCTTCTAGAAGTGCTTCAGGACTGGTCAGGGACATTGACTTTGCCCGTCAGGGAGCAAAATGCCTGCTCTAAGGTTCTCAGGGCAGGACAACTTCTTGTTTTAAGTCAGAGGGTGATATGGACTAGAATCCACACAGAGGCATTGCCATTTCGACATGGAACTGTTGTTATCGGGAAGACAGGACCTTTGCCAAGAGGTTAAAGAGAAAGAATAAGGGAATGACCATTACTGATCCCAGGACAGGCAACAACCAAATAAAGTTAGGGAGGGCACTCTTAATGGTGGACCAGATGGCATTAGGGTTTGTCTCCTGGTTGTAGTGATACAAACAGGATGCTTATTCATAAATCTTTTTAATGTTCTTCTCGATCTGGACTGATTTATTAACATAGGTATGATTGTGTTTATGATTGCACCAACACCACCCTGCTTGGCCAGTGAGTAATCTAAGGCCAATCTATTGTCCATGACCACATTGGCTAGTGAGTTTAAACAAGTTGAAAATCTGTTTAGGGTGTTTCCAGTGCTCAGGGCTAGGTTCCTTAAACTGTTGGATGGATTTTCTACGGTTACCTTATGGTAGGCAAAGCCTCCCTATGGAGCTGTTTCCTGCCAATATTAATCCAATGGCCCACCTGGGATGGCACTGACTATTTTTATGTAGAGTGACTATAAATGGGGCCAGTTGTCCTAATGTGCACTCTTGTTTGTGCCACACATTATCAATATAAGGATAAGCATCTGCAGAGGGGCCAAATTTTCCCTAAAGTGGCCTTGTCTTTGGGTCCTCATTTAGGGGAGTGCCACATATGCAGACATACCCTGAAGATCCAGTAAGAGGTCTGGGAATAGAATAATTTAACAAGAAAGCAGCTGTCTGGATCCGTGGAAGGGACAAATTATGAACACAGTGCAGAGATAAGGGCCCTTTAGCATACTGAGAATAATTAAGTCCAGGAGTATTCCCTGCCCTTGGCTTGATGAGATGGTGTAGTAAGAGGGTTTTATCCATTACTTCCACAGAGTCTGACAATTTCTAGCCCAGCTTTTAGTCCATTCTCTCCATTCTATCCCTGTGGAGGCATTCCAGATGGTTCAGTGAAGAGGCCACCTTCAGTGCAGGCGATGTGGGTTCGATCCCTGGGTTAGGAAGATCCCTGAAGTAGGAAATGGCAACCCACTCCAGTATTCTTACCTAGGAAATCCCATGGACAGAGGAGCCTGGTGGGCTACAGTCCATGGGTCACAAAAGCATTGAACAAGACTAGTGACCTAAAAACAATAACCATCCTTATCCTGTAGGATCCTTGGATCTGGTCTTTATTATAAACACACAGAATAGAGGCATTGCTAGGAATGCAGTTTGGGTCTGGGTTCCAAAACGCTATAGTGATATTACCATTCTGTGGCCAAGGATTGCTCCAAAGAGGATTTCCATAGCCAAGAGGACCATGAAATGTGTGGTGGCATCAAAAGCATGATGGGTTTTCTGAATAACAAAGGAGCCATGTTTAATGGAAAAGTTCTAAGGCACCCTTTGAAAAGAATCACATAGGCAAGGTGTTGAACCTGATAGGAATTGTCTATCATGTTCAGATCAGTGGAGGATATGTTCCCCCATGTGTTTGAGTTGATAATACTCTTGTTGTATGTGCCTATTTGTACCTGTAATGATTGTTGTGCACGTGTGCATGCTCAGTCCCTTCAGTTGTGACCCTATGGACTGTAGCCTGCCAGGTTCCTCTGTCCAAGGGATTCTCCAGTCAGGAATACTGGAGTGGGTTGCCATGCCCTCCTCCAGGGGAATCTTCCTGAATCAGGGATTGAACCTGTATCTCCTTCATTGCAGGCAGATTGTATACCCACTGAGCCATCTAGGAATCCTAATGTTTGTTGTAAGCCAGGGTTTTTATGGCCACTCCAACAATTAATTAGTTTTTCTCCCCAGGTGACTATTTTAGGTACATTTACAAAATCATCCTTTTCCTACTCCCCCTAAATCACAACCATTGTGAGAAGTCCTACTAGAAGGATGGTTTTTGATATCATATTACTATATATTCTTTCAGACCCGGCAGGGGCAAAGATGTTTACCAGGCAGAGGGTTCTGAAAAGGCAGAATAACAGCCACTATGATAAAATGATAAATTAATGATGAAATCACAAGGAATACCAGGCCAACCCACCATAGCCACTTGAAGTCACTTATCTGTTCTCTTGAATCAGTATCTGAGGTCTTCCACTGGCTTGTGAGAGTAGGTCTCTCTGGCTTCTATTGGAATTTATAAGACATGGTTTTATTTTAGACATATATAACCAACTACTATCTCCCAGTAGCTTGAGGGCAGTTGAGATGCTTAGTAACACTTGATATGGTCCCTTCCATTTTGATTGTAGCTGGTCATCAGAGGGACACTTCCTTCCAAGTTTTTAGTAGGACAAAGTACCTTGATTGGATGGAGACCTCAACTTTACTTTTGTAGGGGTGAGTAATAATTTGTTCCTGTATTCTTGGAGGGCTCTTTGAACTTGGCTCAAGCTAATGCTGTGGGAGACTAATTTGTGGGTTTCCTCATCAAACAAGATCTGAAGTCAAAAGGATTCTCCCATAAGTCATTTCTAATGGGTTGTTTTAAATTCCTTTTTGGGCCATTTTGGCCCATTGAAAGGCTACAGACAGGAGGGAGATCCAAGTTTCTGAAGTCTCATGACAAGAGTTTTTTTTAGAATATTATTTGCTTTTTCTACCATACCTGATGATTGGGGTCTCCAGGAAGAGTGGAGGTGGTAATTAACACTCTAAGTTGAGGAAACCCGTTCGATCACCTTGGCAGTGAAGGAAGGTTTGTTATTAATATCATTCTATAAGCGTCTGTGTAAATTTAACCTTAGAATTATCTTGGATAATAGGGGCTGAGTTAGGGATAGAGGTGTGGGGTGGCTTCTTGGGTCATTTCAGGCACAGAGCTCTCAAACATTTTTAACAGTTTGGGACAGGCCGTACCCAGAAATACTTGAATAACCACTTTGAATAGGGAGTCCCACCCTAAGTGGGAGGATTCGTGGAAATGCTTAATTATTTTCCATTGTCTGGTTCTAAGAATGTTGTTGTTGTTCAGTTGCTCAGTCATGTCAGACTCTTTGTGAGCCCATGGATTGCAGCATGCCAGGCTTCCCTGTCCTTCACTATTTCTGGAGTTTGCTCAAAGTCATGTGCGTTGAGCTGGTGATGCCACCCAGCTATCTCATCTCCTGTCACTTCCTTCTCTTGCCCTCAGTCTTTCCCAGTGTCAGGGGAAATCAGTCATGACTGTTCTTTGAATCAGGTGGCCAAAGTATTGGAGCTTCATCTTCAAAGTCAGTCCTTCCAATAAATATTCAGGGTTGTTTTCCTTTCAGTTCAGTTGTCTTTCAGTCATGTCTGATTCTTTGCAACCCTGTGGACTGCAACACGCCAGGCTTCCCTGTCTATCATCAACACCCAAATCTTGCTCAAACTCATGTCCGTTGAGTCGGTGATGCCATCCAACCATCTTGTCCTCTGTCATCACCTTCTCCTCCTGCCTTTAATCTTTCCCAGCATCGGGGTCTTTTCTAATAAGTTAGTTCTTCACATCAGGTGGCCTAACTATTGGAGTTTCAGCTTCAGCATCAGTCCTTCCAATGAAAATTCAAGACTTATTTCCTTTGGGATTGACTGGTTTGATCTCCTTGCAATCCAAGGGACTCTCAAGAGACTTCTGCAACACCACACTTCAAAAGCATCAATTCTTTAACGTTCAGCTTTCTTTATAGTCCTATGTTCACATCCATATATGAATACTGGAAAAACCATAGCTTTGACTAGATGGAATTTTTTCAGCAAAGTAATGTCTCTGCTTTTTAACACGCTGTCTAGTTTGATCATAGCTTTTCTTCCAAGGAGCAAGTTTCTTTTAATTTCATGACTGCAGTCACCATCTGCAGTGATTTTGGAGCCCCAAAAACAAAAAGTCTGTCACTGTTTCCATTGTTTCCCCCTCTGTTTGCCATGAAATGATGGAACCAGATGTCATGATCTTAGTTTTCTGAATGTTGAGTTTTAAGCCAACTTTTTCACTCTCCTCTTTCACTTTCATCAAGAGGCTCTTTAGTTCTTCACTTTCTGCCATGATTTCCTTTAGGATTGATTGGTTTGGCTTACTTGCTGTCCAAGGGGCTCTCAAGAGTCTTCTACAACACCACAGTTCAAAAGCATCAACTCATCATCACTCAACCTTCTTTATGGTCCAACTCTCACATCCATACATGGCTACTGGAATTTGACTATATGGACTTTTGTCAGTAAAATGATGTCTCTGCTTTTTAATACACTGTTTGGGTTGCTCATAGCTCTTCTTCCAAGGAGAAAGTGTCTTTTAATATCATGACTGCATTCACCATCCGCAGTGATTTGGAGTCCAAGAAAATAAGATCTGTCACTCTTTCTACTTTTTCTGTATCTATTTGCTATGAGATGATGGGACCGCATGCCATGATCTTCATATTTTGAATGGTGAGTTTTAAGCCAGCTTTTTCACTCTCCTCTTTCACCTTCATCAAGAGGCTATTTATTTTCTCTTCTCTTTCTGCCATTAGACTTGTGTTATTTGCTTATCTGTGGTTATTGATATTTCTTCCAGCCATCTTGATTCCAGCATAAGCTTCATCCAGCCTGGCATTAAACATGATGCACTCTGCCTATATGTTAAATAAACAGGGTGACAATATACAGCCTTGGTGTAGTCCTTTTCCAATTTTGAACCAGTTCATTGTTCCATGTTCAGTTCTAACTGTTGCTTCTTGACCTGCATACAGTTTTCTCAGGAGGCAAGTAAGGCCTGGTATTCCTGTCTAATAATTTTCCACAGTTTGTTGTGATCCAAACAGTCAAAGGCTTTATCATAGTCAGTGAAGCAGAAGTAGATGTCTTTTTGGAATTTCCTTGCATTTTCTATGATCCAGCAGATACTGACAATTTGATCTCTGGTTTCTCTGCCTTTTCTAAATCCAGCTTATACATATGAAAGTTCTCGATTCACATACTATTGAAGCCTAGCTTGAAGGATTTTGAACATAATCTTGTTTAGCATGTGAAATGAGTGTAATTGTATAGTAGTTTGAACATTCTTTGACATTGCCTTTCATTCATTGACATTGTCAATGTCAATGACATTGACAGTCATTGGAATGAAAACTGATCTTTTCCAGTCCTCTGGCCACTGTTGAATTTTTCAAATGTGCTGCCATATCGAGTGCAACACTTTAACAGCATCTTCTTTTAGGATTTTAAATAGCTCAGCTGGAATTCCATCACCTCCACTAGCTTTGTTCGTCATAACACATCCTAAGGCCTACTTGACTTCACATTCCAGGATGTCTGCTCTAAGTGAGTGAGCATACCATCATGGTTACCTTAATTGCTTCTGCTTCTGTTAGGTCAATGCAATTTCTGTCCTTTATTGTGCCCATCCTTGTATGAAATGTTCCCTTGGTATCTCCAATTTTCCTGAAGAAATCTCTCATCTTTTCCATTCTATGTTTTTTCTCTATTTTTTGTGTTGTTCACTTAAGAACCCTTGCTATTCTCTGAAATGCTGTACTCAATTGGGATTATTGTTTCCTTCCTCCTTTGCCTTTCACTTCTCTTCTTTTCTCACCTATTTGTAAGGCTTCCTCAGACAAGTACTTTGCCTTCTTGGATTTATTTTTCTTGGGGATGGATTTGGTCATTGTCTCCTGTGCAATATTATAAACCTCCATCCATAGTTTTTCAGGCACTCTATCTACCAGATCTAATCTCTTGAATTTATTTGTAACCTCCACTGTATAATGGTAAGGCAAGTTATTATGTGGTTCTTGTGTTCACACCTACCTCCCTGTTGGTATTCCCATTGGGGGTCTTGGCCAGAAGTTGCATCTCCTCCAGTGAAGTAGATTGTATGTCCCTGATTTCAGTCTGCCAATTCACTGGCGTATGCCTGAGCTGTACCAAGGATCCAGCTTTTTTTCAACGATGCAGCAGGTAGAAAGGAGGCTTGTAGGTCCCCCTAAGTAGGTTCATAGGGTATTTTCAGGTTGGTAAATTCCTTTAGGAACTGACTGGCATCCTCAGAAAAACACCCAAATTTCTTTTTTCAAGTATCTAGGTCAGCCATAGGAAAGGGGATGTGGACTCTGATCCTCCATCACCTGCCAGCACTTTCCTTAAAGGGCAGTTTGGTTCTGGGAGGCTGGTAAGTAGCCCTGGTTTGTGTAGTACTGGCAGGACTCACCTCCAGTAAGGGAGGATACAGGACAGGGCTGGAGGGATAAGATGGTGTGACTCCCAGCAGCCCAGCTGCAGTGCTAGTGGTAGGCCATCCAGAAGACTGTCAGCTCGAAGAATTGCTGCTAGTAGCTCCCCAGTGTGGACCTGGAGGAGGTGGACTCATAAGGGATCATCTAAAAAACCAAGCTTCTATGCCTTCTAAAGAAGGCAGTTTAACAGGTGTGAGCCAGGCATACCCAGCGGGAGTTTCTTAGATCTGGGTCTTGGAATAAGGTCATAAACATTTGGACATATAAGACTTTCCTTTCCATTTACCTTCCTTTTTACAAGATAGGTCCAGCTGGTTCCAGCCAGACATTATCACATCCCAGCAGCTGAGCCCCTCCTTCATTATCTAGAGTCTGTGTCTAACTCCATTTTCTCCTATCTTATCGGTACATCGTCAACTCTGAAAGCTGCTAGAACAGAGGGCAGATTGGAAAACACAAAGGTTTGAGAGACAACCAAGAGTTAATACATAATAGATACCACAGAAAATTACCAAGATTACCCTCAGTTCCACAGCACAAAAATTGATTGTTTAAAGATGAGAAAAACAACACTGTTCATGAAAGAAAAGATTCTCAAATTGGACTGCATTAAAATCAATATATTCTAGTCCACAATATCACAGAGATTCTGGTAATTCACAGAGTAGGAGAGATATTTCAAACATTTGCTCATGTTCATAAGATATTTAAAAACCCTATATATCAACTTTTACAGAAAGGAAAAAGAAAATTTGACAATAGACTTGAATTTGCATTAAACTGTATTTTATACACAAATGGCAAATACATTTGTGTATAGGTGCTCACTTTACATCCCTCAGACAGTAACAAATCTACCTGCAATACAGGAGACCAGGGTTCCATCTCTGGGTCAGGAAGATCCCCTGGAGAAGGGAATGGCAACCCACTCCAGTATTCTTGCCTGGAGAATCCCATGAACAAAGGAGCCTGGTGGGCTATATAGTCCATTGGGTCACAGAGTCGGACATGACTGAGTGACTAACACTTTTTTTCACTTACTCTCATTTAAAGCACATTGGATATCATTACAGATACAGCAAACAGCTGAAGTTAAATCAAATGCCTGTGAAGATATGAAGCAGCAATAATGCAAGTTATGTTTAGAAAACTATTTGACTTTCCACTTAAACATATATATTCCTTAAGATTTAACAATTTCATTATTCATACTCATGTTAAGCATCTGCCTAACAGAAATTTGTGCAGACACACAGGAAGAGACATATACAAAAAATGTTCCTAGCAGCATTATCTCTAGCCATAAGAAACTGTAAACCCAAATATTTATCAACATTGCAATCAATCGTAAATGTTAATTCAGTGGAATATGATGAAACAATGAAACTGAATAAAGTACAGCTGCAGAATATGGATAACTGTCACAAAAATATTGACTCTAGAATATAGATGATAACAATGTATACTCTGTTATCACATTCATATGAAGTCCAAGCTCAGGCAAAAATTAAAGTGATTTTAAAGGCAGGTTAACTTTGGTGAAGACAGGTGTAACAATTGGAAGAAAGGCATAAAAGGAGTTTCTGGAGTGCTTGTGATGTTCTGTTTGAAGAGCAGAGTAGTGGTTATACATGTGAATTTATTTTGTACTAGTTTATTGAATATGTTTATGTTTTGACTGTATTATAGATCCATTGTGAACTGTACTATAAATCCATATAAATTTTTTTGCACTTTTACTATCTCATATTAGACAGCAGGAGTACAGAAGAGTTTCTACAACTTAAAAAATCATCTATTATAGATTGGGAGAGATAATATGACGGAAAACAATTATGCGTTTTTCCTCCTCATTCACATGTAATTTTGTCAGAGCATTTAAATTATGAAGAAAGGCAAAGAGAAGGTATTTCAGAAAGCTCATACAGAAATAATATCTCAGGACCAAATCCAGTCAGCCTTGTTGGAGCTGAGATGATATGTGGGCTGGAGGTACACACAATAAGAAAGTTATATGGAGAGGGGCTAATCTTAGTATCAAAAATCTCATTTCCAAGAAGTGGATAGTAATAATAAAGTCAGAATATAGAACTGATCAGGCAGAGGTAAACGTTCAGAGCAGATATTACATGCCATATTCAATGATGACACTTTGAACAAAAGTCACAAATATGAAAAATAAATTTGATCTAAAAAGCTGTCAGGAAAGCAAGTGAGTAACTTCACAGCAGGTTCATTACAAGGAAGTACCATACAAGAGCAAGTTTATAAATATGAGCAAAATATATAATCAGGAGGTGCTGGTTATATATAAAAGAGAAAACAAAGCAAAACAAAATTAACTTTCAAATGAGTCAGGTTCAAACTAAACCCAAATTCATTGAGAATCTTTCTAAATGAGCAGTATATAAATATCACTTTGTGGATCTAAACTATAATAATAAGTATTAGGGAGTCATTTGCTGAGGAAAGGGTATATATATGCATGTATATGTGCTCATGTATATATGAAAAAATATGGAAAAAATAATTCTGACCTATTAATCTAAAAAAATCATTGAATCATGACTCTGGCATGATAGTGCATAATTTTTGAAGTTGGCTAATAGGAAAAAAGTTTCTACTTCCATTCCCTCCTCATTACTAGCACTTTAAAGTTGCCTCAAACATAAGTCTGTAAATAATTATTTTCTAATATGAGGACACTATTCAAGAATTTTTGAGGGTACCTGAGAATTAACAATAAATAATTTCAAATCCTAAAAGATGATGCTGTTGTAGTGCTGCACTCAATATGCCAGAAAATTTGGAAAACTCAACAGTGGCCACAGGACTAGAAAAGGTCAGTTTTCATTCCAATCCCAAATAAATGAGATGCCAAAGAATGTTCAAACTACTGCACAATTGCAGTCATCTCATGCTAGCAAAGTAATGCTCAAAATTCTCCAAGCCAGGCTTCAAAAGGACATGAACTGATAACTTCCAGATATTCCAGCTGGATTTAGAAAAGGCAGAGGAATCAGAGAACAAATTGCCAATATCCATTGGATCATAGGAAAAAACAAGAGAATTCCAGAAAAACATCTTATTCTGCTTCATTGTCTACAATAAAACTTTTGACTGTGTGGATAACAAAGTTGTGAAAAATTCTTCAAGAGATAGGAATAACTTAGCTGCCTCCTGAGAAATCTGTATGCAAGTCAATAAGCAACAATTAGGACGGACATGAAACAATGGACCGATTCCAAATCGGGAGAAAAATATTGCAAGGCTGTATATTGTCACCCTGTTTATTTAACTTATATGCAGAATATATCATGCAAAATACTGGGCTGGGTGAAGCACAAGCTGGAATCAAGATTGCCTAGAGAAATGTCAATAATCTCAGATATGCCAGTGACACCACCCTCATGGCAGAAAGAGAAGAGGAACTAAAGAGCCTCTTGATGAAAGTGAAAGAGGAGAATGAAAAAGCTGGCTTAATATTCAACATTCAAAAAACTAAGATCATGGCTTCCGGTCCCATCATTTCATGGCAAATAGATGGGGAAACAATGGAAACAGCGACAGACTTGATCTTCTTGGGCTCCAAAATCACTTCAAAAGGTGACTGCAGCCATGAAATTAAAAGACAATTGTTCCTTGGAAGAAAAACTATGACAAACCTAGATAGCACATTAAAAAGCAGAGACATTACTTTGTGGACAAATGTATGTCTAGTCAAAGCTATGCTTTTGCCAGTAGTCATGTATGGATGTGAGAGTTGAACCATAAAGAAATCTGAGCGCCGAAGAGTTGATGCTTCTTAACTGTGGTGTTGCAGAAGACTCTTGAAAGTCCCTTGGACTGCAAGGAGATCCAACCAGTCCCTCCTAAAGGAAATCAGTCCTGAATATTCATTGAGAGGGCTGGTGCTGAAGCTGAAACTCCAATACTTTGACCACCTGCTGCAAAGAACTGACTCATTGGTAAAGACATTGATGCTGGGAAAGATTAAAGGCAGAAGGAGAAGAGGACGACAGAGGGTGAGATGGTTGGATGGCATTACTGACTCAATGGACATGAGTTTGAGTAAGCTCTGGGAGTTGATGATGGACAGGGAAGCCTGGCATGCTGCAGTCCATGAGATTGCAAAGAGTTGAACACAACTGAGTGACTGAACTGAACTGAATCTGGATAATGGATGAAATATTAATACTATTGTGTTGCTCAAAATGTTTGTTTGGGTTTTTCCATAAGAGCTTACAGAAGAACTGAAATGAACTTTTTGGCCAGCCCAATATCTACTCTGAAAATAGATAAAAGTCTCTGCTTGACTGTATTACAATGTTCTACTAAATTGTTATATGACCTATTTCAATTAAAGTGAAATAGGTAAGAAAAAAGAAAAATATTAAGGAAGAAAGGGAAAAAAATAACAAAAACTCAAAGCATAAAACTAATTTTCCATGGGATGTTTGAGAAAAAAAAGAAAAAAAGAATCCTGTGTTTCTTTGAAAGTTTAATACAGTACATAATCAGAAATTTTTTATGTGTACAAAATAATTAAAGTGTTTTTTAAGTGAAAAAATTTTTGAAATTAAATTTAACACTAAGGTACAGCAGAAAGCACCTTGAAAAACTGCATTAATTGGAGCTAAACAGCAATAAAAGTGAGATGACGAGAACAATGGTTCTTTCTTGAGCCCAAACTCAGGTACATGACTGTCTTAAGCCAAAGAGCTTTTCTCACAGAGCGTCTAAAATATTCATAGGCCCCACACTAGAATAAATTTATTGCTGCTATAAGATATTATAAAAGGTTGATAAACTGCTTTCCTGACCTTGGAGAACTTTGTTGGCATATTAAGAGACTTTGATACATAGCGGAGTGCAGGCACGCTTTGTGATTTGTTGGCTGCGCAGCACTGGGCCTGCACTCTTAAGTGCTTGGAGAGCAAGGGGACCCTGTAGAAAAGGCAGTCTGTGCGAAGGAAACTGGCTCTCTCGCTGGCAAATACACGAAGTGAAAACTTGGGGGTTTTGATTTCACACAGCTCCATTTAAGCACTGTGCAAACCCAAACTTTAAGACATAGATATTGTTCCCCACAGTATGTGTCTTTGGTTTCCTATGGTTTCTCTGCCTTCCTCACTGATTTGACCCTTGATATCTACCTGTTTACAGTGTTGCCTCCTAAAGCACACTGGGCTCTAATGACTGGCAGCAACAGCTAGAAGAGCCGGCATTGTGAAAAGTGAAACCAAGCAGAGTTTTAATAACGTGAGTGCTGAGCCCCATTAGTTCTACACAAATCCCCTTGAAATATAAGGACTTGAATGACAAACAAGGGGATGGAAAGTGGGAACCACTGAAATGAAGGAAACTTTGGGAACATAAATGGCTACAACTCATTTTTAGTTTATATCCCAGAAGGCACCTTTTAAAACCCAAACCATTACTACAGAATTTATAGGAAATGGTTTTAAATTGAATTGTTTTTTTCTGTAGTGTTGGCCATATGACTTTCATCTGTTTTTTTTTTTTGATTGAGTTCACAGTTAAAAAGTAAGAAAGTGACAAGATACAATTTTAATTTTTCTAATCCGGCCCAACTTATCCTTTAATATATTGATTAGCTACAAATTTCCAGTGCTTTCCCATTTAAACCTAGATAACAAAAATGGTGGTTGGTTGTGGTTCAGACACTAAGTTGGTGTACTTTTCCATTTAAACCTAGATAACATAAAGGTGGTGATTGAACACTATGTCATGTCCCACTCTTTGAGATCCCACAAACTGTAGCCCACCAGGCTCCTCTGTCCGTGGAATTTTCCAGGCAAGAATACTGGAATGGGTTGCCATGCTCTCTACAAGGGGATCTTCCCCACCCAGGGATTGAACCTGGGTCTCCTGCATTGCAGGCAGATTCTTTACCAACTGAGCCACCTGTCCTACTTTATATTTTCACCTGTTTTTGAGAGTAATTCTGAGCATTCAAAAAATTAAAAAAAAAAAAAAAAGAAATGTACTAATGGAAAAGAGCATTTCTCCAGATAGGCTCGATGGACTCACACTTCCACATTTCTTAACCCACAAGTGGTGGAATAGCAATTGATAAAATTCCCTTTCATAATTTTTGTTATCAGTTTAACAAGGATTACCTTCTGCTGTGTAGGCTCTGCTAACAAATGCATTGTATGTTCTCACCATTTGCCAAATAGCTAGGACATCAGATGCCTTGCTTACCTGCACCTGCCTAAGACATAGCAGCAGTGCTAGAGCTTCTCTCCATCCTCATGCCATCAGCAGGTCGAGTCTTGGTATATGATTAGAACATCCAGGCTCTCCTTCTGGTGTCTACAGCAAGGGTCGGATATTTAGGCAGCCTAGGCCCTAGTGAACTAGTTAATTATTGGCTTCAAAAAAGTCATCTATAAGTATCAGACAAACAAACCTGAGTATTCTTGCCTGGAGAATCCCATGGATGGAAGAGCCTGGTGGGCTACAGTCCATGGGGTCGCGAAGAGTCAGACATGACTGAGCGACTTCACTTTCTTTAGCAAGTTTAATCTTTCATAGACACAATGCCTCTTAAATTTTTAAGTTTAGAGAACTGTAGGGGAGGAAAAATAATATAATTTCTGATTTATTACTTCCTTTACTCACAGGCTTGGCTCTGAAAGTAATTAGATTTCTAGAAATCAGACTCAGCATTTTGAATTATGGAGATTTTTTCATTTGCCTCCATATCCACCTTCCACTCTGCACCCTGTGCTGCATCCCAGGAAGCTGATGGAGATGGACAGCATCAACAAGCTCCTATGTGCTCTTGCTTCCAGCTATGCTGTGTGATAGGAGGCACCATTTAGAGATTGGATAATGAAGCAAAACCACCTTTTCATTAGCCCTCTCCATGTAACTACCCTTGCATTAACTAAAACTGCCTTACCATTAGTGTTGCTGATTGCTCACTACGATAGCTACCACAGACAAGGGGTGGTATTCCGTTATATCCCTCGTCAGTTTTCTTGAAGCCCTTTTCAAAACATTTAGTCATCTCTTAATTGCATTTTTTATCAATCACTTTGATTTTACCATTGGTTTCCTACTGGGTTCCTGACTGATAGGTATATCAGTTAACCTTAAAACACAGTTTTATATTTGTGTGGTTGCTTGGTTCTTAGGGTAAAGCTTTAATTTTTTAGAGCAATTGAAAAGAGTGTTTAGAAAAGAAAAGGTCTGAAGTGGAGATGTCTTTACAATCAATATTTGCAAACCTAAAGTGACTGTACTGAGTAGAATGCACTCATTCGGACATCACAAATCTGGCTTTTTTTGTTATCAATCATAATACTTAATGGTCAAATTTTATATTGGCCTTGGAGTCCATCTGGTATGGTCCATGCTAAAGTAACATCTTAACTGTACAAAGCATTAGATATTTTTCAGTATTCTTTATAACCTAACTTAAGTGTAACATGTGATTTTGACTACTTTTTTTTTCTTCTGGATACAATCTCTTGTAGCTAAAATGCAGTGTCAACCCTTGCTCTTTTACATTTCAAACATTTACAATTTGATTTAGTAAACTGTATGTTCATGAAAATTTTCATATACAAAGTAAAGTATTACACATATATTGTGTTAAATGCTTATTATAGATAATGAGTGACATTAAGTGTTTATAGGAGGAAAGGTTCTCTCTCTCTCTCTCTATCATTTCCTTCTCCTCCTGCCTTCAATCTTTCTCATCATCAGGCTCTTTTCCAATGAGTTGGCTCTTCTTATAAGGTTGCCAAAATATTGAAGTTTCAGATTCAGTCTTCAGTTTCAGATTTAACCCTTCATATTCAGGGTTGATTTCCTTTAGGATTGACTGGTTTGACCTCCTTGAAGCCCATGGGACTTTTAAGAGTCTTCTCCAATCTCTCTCTGTCTCCCCACCCCACCCCCCCAAACACACAGATTAAAACAGGGAAAAAGTTTATTTCAAAGGTGGATACTTACCTTAGTTAGTTGGATATGACTCAGCAGTAGGATCTGCATAGTTAGATAGAATGTGTAACACATATTCAGAAATGAGCTCAGAGGTACTGTCAAGGTCAACTTACGTGGTATAGAAACAAGAAAGCATGAATATTTGGTATATTTGTGAGCAACAGGAGAGAAGGTTGCAAAGGTAACTTAGAAACCACTGAAATATTTTTAGTAGGGAAATTATTTTTTGAAAGCTATAATTTAGAAAGATTAATCCAGGAGATGAAACAGTTATACTTAGGAAGTAACTGGAATCATGACTGACCCAAAGATTCTTTACACATAAAATAAATTCTTCCATATACTGACAACTTTATACTTTAAGCAATGTGCCCTTTATTTTATCAAATGCTTCCTGTTCACTTCAGAGTATTTTTAAAACATGCACATACACCAAAAAAAAGCTAAGAAAATATAAATAACCCTATAGTGTTGCCACTCATTTTTGATATGTATACCATTCTGTTTTTCTATCAGTATTTACACAGAGAAATCTCAAACTAAATGCCTAAAATTTCCAAGTATAGAGCCTCAAAGTGTATGTAAGACTAATTGTGGTAAATTGTGAAGTGAAAGCAACATTCAAAAGAAAAAAGAAAAGAAAAGAAAAGAAATTGCTACTAATACCTTGGCAGAGTGGCCACATTAAAGATCAAAAGTTCATAGATCTTCCAATTTTTAAGAGGAACAGAGAATTGGACTTTCATGTCTTTATTCCATTTTTGAAAATATTTGGACGAACACCACAAGGCCCCAAATCAAAACCAGCCATTAAACAGAAATTACAGAGTATTACCAGTAAAGCATAAAGACCTCAGGCTCTGGAGTCAGAGCCACCAAGTTTAAGTCCCTGCTCTGTTACTTATTATGTGAATTTGAATATGTTCTATCATCTCTGTAAGCCTCAGTTCACTCTTCTGTAGTTCAGGGGTAAAATCTTTGCCTTATTGAGTCATAAGGGTTAAATGTGATAATAAATGTGGTATTAACACATTGCTGCTGCTGCTGCTAAGTTGCTTCAGTCATGTCCCACTCTGTGCGACCCCATAGACGGCAGCCCAGCCAGGCTCCCCCGTCCCTGGGATTCTCCAGGCAAGAATCCTGGAGTGGTTAGCCATTTCCTTCTCCAATGCATGAAAGTGAAAAGTGAAAGTGAAGTCGCTCAGTCGTGTCCGACTCCTAGTGACCCCATGGACTGCAGCCCACCAGGCTCCTCTGTCCATGGGATTTTCCAGGCAAGAGTACTGGAGTGGGTTGCCACTGCCTTCTCCGATTAACACACTAAGAGGGATGTATTAAGAGGTCACTCAATGTTAGCAACATTTTATAAAGTGGTACCATAACTACTCAATATTTTCTATCCTTTTGTTGTTTATTTTCTAGAATGTTTTTAAGCAGCTATTTATATTCAGCCAATTCTTTATTGTTAGACTTTTAGAAATGCTTCTAATATTTATATTTTATCATTTTATAATGATAAACCAATTTATATTTTAATTAAAATTTAAAATATATATTTTAGCATTAGTAGTTATATTTATATACATATATATAAAACATTTTAAAATTTCTTTCTAAGAGTAAATTTCTAGAAGTGAAATTGCAGAATAATATATTTTTAAGGTTGTTGTTGTGCTAATGTAGCCTCTCCACAAATTATTTTAGATCCCATCAACTGTGAGTGCTTATTTCCATACTTACATTGAGTGCTTCTTAATGCATTTTAAACTGTTTTATTATATGTTCCTTGACCGTGTGAACACTCAAGTACAAATAATAGTTTCTTCATATGATTGCTAAGGAATTTGGACACATTACTTTTCTCAAGTTCACACAGTTAATGAGAGAAGTAGAAGAAGAATGTAGGTCTCAAAAAGTCCTTTCTGTGGGGCAATACTTTATAAAACATATTTCCTTAATGCTTATAAATAGTAATTATGTCTCAAAGCATTAGGTAGTAAATAGTTATTTAATATCTCAAGTAAATTACACATTAATGCCTTTTTATTTGCTAATGACTCCAACATTATAACATGAAACCAAAATTTGAAAAAAAAATAATAATAGTTTAAGGAAATTAACAGTAACCAGGATTAAGGAGGGCTTCCCTGGTGGCTCTGAAGGTAAGGAATCTGCCTGCAACACAGGAGACCTAGGTTCGATCCCTGGGTCTGGAAGATCACCTGGAGAAGGGAAGGAAAACCCATTCCAGTATTCTTGCCTGGAGAATCCCATGGACAGAGGAGCCTGGCGGGCTATAGTTCATGGGTTTGCAAAGAGATAGACATGACTGAGTGACTAACAGTGTAAGGATTAAGGAGACTGCTTCACATTCTATTACACTTAGCTTCAAGGGTAAATGTGGTATCAATTTTTAAATTTTGTAATTGTTAAGTATCAACATCGTTAATATATTTAACAAATGTTTACTGAGATCAAACCAGGAACAAGTTACCAAGGAAAGACACAGAGAAAAGGAAAAGGAATAGACAGCACACAGAAATTTACTTTATGTGGTAATATTTGGAATATCTTTCTTACTCATGTAAGTCAATACAGAGAGAAATAGATACTATCTTTTCTATTAAGTATACTTTTGGATTAAAATAATAGATTCAACATCAATAAATTGGAAGTGGGCATCATATTAAAATATCAGGACTTTTCGGAAGACAGAACAAAAACAAAAGCAGTGCAAACCTTTATAAAGTAGTCATCATGCCACTTAAAAAATTAGACCAGAGCCTGGGAACTCTGGCTGCTGGATCCTATACAACTGAGGTAGAATTGTTTTAAAATGGTCAAGTACTGAGGTGGCTTTTCACAATTCCAGATTGTCATTCTCCCTTGGTGTTTAGACGCAACTCTCAGCTAACAATGACCACACTAATTCACACTTTTAGTATTAAAATTTCTAAGCCAAGTCCTCTGGCCTCCCACACGCTAGTGTCTTTTTGTTCATTTATTTGTGTGTTTTGGTTTTACCCCTCCACTCTGTATTGAAAGCAGGCAAGTCATGTAAAATATTTTTGAAGCAATTACTACTGAATAGACATGAAAACTGTTGTATAAGATGGAATAGAATTAATTTAAATCACTCCTTTGTATCACTATGATCATTTAAAACAGTAGGTTAACATAAATAGATGACCTACTATTCCTCAAGCTTTGAGAAAAGATCCATGGAGACACTAACAAGCTTTTCCTTTACTAGAATTAGTCTTTCTTACACCCTAGTCAGTTGGAGAAGGAAATGGCAACCCACTCCAGTGTTCTTGCCTGGAGAATCCCAGGGACAGCAGAGCCTGGTGGGCTGCCGTCTATGGGGTCGCACAGAGTCGGACACGACTGAAGCGACTTAGCAGACACCCTACTCATAATAACATACATTCTAATGTCTTTATTTCCCATCCTCTCTTGAATTCAATGGAAATACAGAAATTCTTTTTGTAATAAGCCCACTTTATGTGGATTTAAATTTGAAGCCAACTAAGTTGAAGCTTGGCTACACATTAAGTTTGTCTCAAGTCTTTTATTTTTGTTTGTACCCTAAAGGCTGATTCCATGGCCAGACTTTTGGGATTGTTTGTTCTTAAGGACAGCATCTGTGTTATATATATCACCAGGACAGGCAGCCAGTGTTGGGGCACAGAAACACTCTGGCCCTGCTGCAGGGTTACAGTTCATAGACTGGGTCTCTGTGGATGATATATGAGTGCTCCCGCTATTGTTCAGTGCTCAGTCCACGAGTTTAACAGAAGAAATCAATGAGGCGCAACTGTGTAAAATAGGGGTCAAATATGTACAGCTGTGGCTCCACATATATCAGAAAGTGCTATTTGATTTTCCTCTAGACAGCATTCATTATCAAAATGGGCTTCAGAAGCTTGTTATTAAAAACAAATTGATGTTAATTAATTCAGATTGCTGTGGCCATTAGTCAGCTATCTCTTTGCAAGAAAATGGATCAAATCAAAACTGTTCTCTGCAATCTCTGATGGCTTGCTATCTCTAAATTTAATTTTAAATTGGGATTCTACTATTTTAAGTTGCAGTGAGTTTTCTACTCTGGCCTTCTCTTGATTATTATCTGTCTTGTTATTTTGTTGCTTAACCTTCATTGAAGGATCTGAATTATCTTATTCCCCTACTTATATACCTATAATGTTGCATGATTTATAATTTTTCTATCATGTATTTTTGTATGCAAAGTTGTATTTATTTTCACTTAAATACTCCAGATTTAATAATCAGAAACAAAATGAAAACTGAAACAAAATGAAAAGATAACCCATGGAATGGAAGAAAATTTTTGCAAACAAAGCAATTGAAAAGGATTAATCACCAACATATACAAACACCCCACTTAGCTCCATGTCAAAAAAAAAAAAAAATGACACAATGAAGAAATGGGCAGAAGATCTTTATAGATATTTATCCAAAGAAGATATACAGATGGCCAAAAGGCACATGAAAAGATACTCAACCTCACTGATCATTAAAGAAATGCATATTAAAACTACAATGAGGTATCATATCACATTGGTCAGAATGACCATCATCGAAAAGTCTACAAACAGTAAATGCTGGAGAGGATATGAAGAAAAGGCAACCCTCCTACGCTGTTGGTGGGAATACAATTTGGTACAACCATTAGGGAGAAGAGTATGGAGGTTTCTTTAGATACTAAATTAAAAATAGCATGTATTTTTTAATACATGCAATCCAGCAATCCCATTTCTAGGCACATATCCAGAAAAAAAAAACATAATTCCAAAATATACTTGCACCCCAATGTTCCCTCCAGGAATATTCACAATAGCCAAGACATAGAAGCAACCTAAATGTCCATTAACAGATGACTGGATAAGGAATATGTGGTACATGTATACAGTGTAATATTATTCAGCCATAAAAAAGAATGAAGCAATGCCATTTGCAACATGGCTGGATATAGAGATTATCGTACTAAGTAAAGTAAGTCATACAGAGAAAGACAAATATCATATGATAATACATATATGTGGAATCTAAAGTATTACAAAAATGAATAAATAGAATCAGGGACATAGAGAATAGACTGGTATTTGCCAAGGCAGCAGTGGGTGGAAGAGGGTTGGATTGGGAGTTTGGGATTTTTTTGTTGCAGACTGGTGCATACAGAGTGGATAGACAATAAGGTCCTATTGTATAGCACAAGGAGCTATATTCAATATCCTGTGATAAACCATAATGGAAAAGAACATGTATATGTGTAAAACTGAGTCACTTTGCTGTACAGGAATAATTAACACAACGCTGTAATTCAACTAGACATAAATAAATAAATACATTTAGAATAAGAATAAAATTATATAATAAACCAAAAAGAAAATCTAATTAAATTATTCAATAGACAGATTACATTTGCTGATCAGCATCCAGCACAAGTTGAAACAACATAAAAACCAAACGATAGATAACCAACAAATACCTAATATATAGCACAGGGAACTTTGCTTAATATTCTGTAATAAATGAGAAAAAAATTGAAAAAGTATAGATATATGTATATGTATAACTGAATCACTTTGTTGTATGCATGAAACTAACATAATATTGTTAATCAACTATACATCAAATTAAAAATGTTTGAAAACCAAACCAAAAATTTATTAATTTATTGAAATGTTTTCCTATGTAGCTAACAAAAATGAAATTAAACCTGTAACTACAGATCATTTAGAAAACTTTTAAATGATTTAAAACTTTCAAATGATTTAATTAAATAATTTAATTATACTCAACTACATAATACTTTTAAAGTATCATATAAAATAGTAAGAAATTTATGTTAAACACATATAACAAAAAAGAAAATGTATAATATTACAAATATACACCTGCAATCATTCATAGAACAAAGTCATGTAAATAAATAGAAAAATTACAAAGATCTTTATAAATGGGCAGTTAATCATAAGATGATTTATCAAAGATATGAAAGATCAATAATTATAAGAAAAATGCATTGTTTTAGTTATGATTAGACAACTATATATTAAAGTAACAAAGTTTTCTTCCTCACCAGCAAGCCTTTGAAACTATTTTTAAAAATGTGTGTGTAAGTTAATTAAATTAGTTAGTTAATTACATTTAGCAAGCATAGTTGATGAAAATCTAAGACAATTCACAAAAGAATTTTTCTTTTGCATAATAAAAAGACTTCTTAATTCAAAAGTGTACACAATATTAAAATGTTAAAGAACAGACACAGTTATAAATGTGAGGTAGATAAATGCAATCTTCATTTTTATTTAACATTTCTCTGAATTTTCATACCAGTATCTATAACACATAAAACAAAATTAAGAAACAATCTACTAGAAATAAAGAGAAAAAAAATCATTACATCTGCTATTATGCTTATGTGTCTATATATAAGCAACCCTATGAAATATGCTTAAAATTAATGTGAGAAGGATAATGTTCTTGGAACAAATAAAAGAGCAAAAATAAATAGCTTTACCATATGCTTGAAAGTCTTTAAGATTTCTATTCACAGTACTAACAGAACAAATGAGAACCAATAAAAAGTAGCTTTATGCTGAGAATGAGAAGATTTACTGAAAACTGAAAAGAAGATTGTAATGAATGAATAACTTGTTCTGAATGAACAGATTAAATGTGATTTTCCCCACTTTCATTTAATTTTAGAGATTGCTATCAGATACATTTTGTGTATTTCAGACAGAAGGCTTGGTCTCAATTAAAATAATTTTAAAGTGAGGAATGTAAAAATATATTTAGAGAAAGAATGGAATCACTTCAGTTCAGTTCAGTCACTCAGTCGGGTCTGACTCTGCAACAACATGGACTGCAGTATGCCAGGCTTCCCTGTATATCACCAACTCCCTAAGCTTATTCAAACTCATGTCCATCAAGTCATTGATGCCATCCAACCATCTCATCCTCTGTCTGCCCCTTCTCCTCCTGCCTTCAATCTTTCCCAGTATCAGGAATAAAATAAGATAAATTCCAGTAGTTCTTTAAACCATATGGGCATGAAGTAAGCTTCAAAGAATAAGCAGATGGGAAGTAAATTTTAATATACATACAAAATATATATTATAAAGGAATTTACAAATGCCTGATATTGAGAAATTTGGTTATTAACTTAAAAATAAAATGTATCAAAAGATGTTAAATAGACAATATCTAAGAATAATTCATTGATTTCAATATGAAGAAAAACACTAACAAATGAAGTAAAATGTAGCATAAATAAAAAGGATCAATATACTCAACTACATAATACTTTTAAAGTATCATATAAAATAGTAAGAATTTTATGTTAAACATGTATAGCAAAAAAGAAAACGTGTAATATTAAAGATTTATGTCTATTAACCTTAATATACAAAGTCATGGAAGTAAGTAGAAAAATCACTAGGATCATTTTAAATGGGCAGTTAATCATAAAATGATTTATCAAAGATATGAGAGATTAATAATTATAAGAAAAATGCGCTGTTTTCATTATGATTAGAAAACTAAGAATAGCAAGGAGAGATAAGAAAGCCTTCCTCAGTGATCAAGGCAAAGAAATAGAGGAAAACAATAGAATGGGAAACTTTAGAGATCTCTTCAAGAAAATTAGAGATATCAAGGGAACATTTCATGCAAAGATGAGCAAAATAAAAGACAGACAAAGTAAGGACCTAATAGAAGCAGAGGATATTAAGAAGAGGTGGCAAGAACTATACCAAAAAGTTCATCATGACTCAGGTCACCACAATGGTGTTATCACTCACCTAGAGCCAGACATCCAGGAATGTGAAGCCAAGTGGACCTTAGTAAGCCCACTATGAACAAAGCTAGTGGAGGTGATGGAATTCCAGTTGAGCTATTCCAAATTCTAAAAGATGATGCTGTGAAAGTGCCACACTCAATACTCCAGCAAATTTGCAAAACTCAGCAGTGGCCACAGGACTGGAAAAGGTCAGTTTTCATTCCAATCCCAAAGAAATGCAGTGCCAAAGAATGTTCAAACTACTGCACAATTGCACTCAACTCACACGCTAGTAAAGTAATGCTCAAAATTCTCCAAGCCAGGCTTCAACAGTACATGAACCACGAACTTCCAGATGTTCAAGCTGGATTTAGAAAAGGCAGAGGAACCAGAGATAAAGTTTATCCAACATCCACTGGATAATTGAAAAAATAAGAGTTCCAGAAAAACATCTATTTCTGCTTGATTGACTATGCCAAAGCCTTTGACTGTGTGGATCACAACAAACTGTGGAAAATTCTTCAAGAGATGGGAATACCAGACCACCTGACCTGCCTCTTGAGAAACCTATATGCAGGTCAGGAAGCAACAGTTAGAACTGGACATGGAACAACAGACTGGTTCCAAATAGGAAAAGGAGTACATCAAGGCTGGATATTGTCACCCTGCTTATTTAACTTCTATGCAGAGTACATCATGAGAAACGCTGGGCTGGAAGAAGCACAAGCTGGAATCAAGATTGCCAGGAGAAATATCAATAACCTCAGATATGCAGATGACACCACCCTTATGGAAGAAAGGGAAGAGGAACTGAAAAGCTTTTTGATGAAAGTGAAAGAGAAGAGTGAAGAAGTTGGCTTAAAGTTCAACATTCAGAAAACGAAGATCATGGCATCTGGTCCCATCACTTCACTGGAAATAGATGGGGAAACAGTGTCAGACTTTATTTTCCTGGGCTCCAAAATCACTGCAGATGGTGACTGTAGCCATGAAATTAAAAGACGCTTACTACTTGGAAGGAAAGTTATGACCAACCTAGATAGCATATTCAAAAGCAGAGATATTACTTTGCTAACAAAGGTCCGTCTAGTCAAGGCTATGGTTTTTCCAGTGGTCATGTATGGATGTGAGAGTTGGACTGTGAAGAAAGCTGAGCACTGAAACATTGATGCTTTTGAATGGTGGCATTGGAAAAGACTCTTGAGAGTCCCTTGGACTGCAAGGAGATCCAACCAATCCATTCTGAAGGAGATCAGCCCTGGGTGTTCTTTGGAAGGAATGATGCTAAAGCTGAAACTCCAGTACTTTAGCCACCTCGTGTGAAGAGTTGACTCATTGGAAAAGATGCTGGGAGGGATTGGGGGCAGGAGGAAAAGGGGATGACAGAGGATGAGATGGCTGGATGGCATCACCAACTCGATGGATGTGAGTCTGAGTGGACTCCGGGAGTTGGTGATGGACAGGGAGGCCTGGCGTGCTGTGATTCATGGGGTCACAAAGAGTCGGACACAACTGAGTGACTGAACTGAACTGAACTGACCTGCCTCCTGAGAATTCTGTATGCAGGTCAAGAAGCAAGAGTTAGAACTGGACAGTGAACAACAGACTGGTTCCAAATAGGGAAAGGAGTTCATCAAGGGTATATATTGTCACCCTGCCTATTTAACATATATGGACAGTACATCATGAGAAAGGCTAAGCTGGATGAAACAAGCTGGAATCAAGATTGCTGGGAGAAGTATCAATAACCTCAGATATACAGATGATACCACCCTTATGGCAGAAAGCGAAGAAGAACTAAAGAGCCTGTTGATGAAAGTGAAAGAAGAGAGTGAAAGGTTGGTGTAAAAGTCAACATCCAGAAAACTAAGATCTTGGCATCCAGTCCCATCACTTCATGGTAAATAGATGGGGAAACAATGTAAACAGTGACAGACTTTATTTGGGGGGCTCCAAAATCACTGCAGATGGTGACTGCAGCCATGAAGTTAAAAGACACTTGCTCCTTGGAAGAAAAGTTATGACCAACATATTAAAAACAGAGACATTACTTTGCCTACAAAGGTCCATCTAGTCAAAGGTTTGGTTTTTCCAGCAGTCATGTATGGATGTGAGAGTTGGACTATAAAGAAAGCTGAGAGCCAAAGAATTTATGCTTTTGAACTGTGATGTTGGACAAGACTTTTGAGAGTCCTTTGGGCAGCAAGGAGATCCAATAAGCCCATCCTAAAGGAGATCAGTCCTGAGTGTTCATTGGAAGGACTGATGCTGAAGCTGAAACTGCAATACTTTGGCCACCTGATTCAAATAACTGACTCATTGGAAAAGACCCTGATGCTGGGAATGATTGAAGGCAAGAGGAGAAGGAAATGACAGAGGATGAGATGGTTGGATGGTATCACCGACTCAGTGGACATGAGCTTGAATAAACTCTGGGAGTTGGTGATGGACAGGGAAGCCTGACATGCTGCGGTCCATGGGGTTGCAAAGAGTCAGACACAACTGAGCAACTGAACTGAACCAAGAATGTTATGAATTACAAGAACAAAGTTTTCTTCTTCACCAGCCAGTCTGTGAAACTGTTTTAAAAATGTGTGTGTGAGTTGCTCTGTCATTTCTGATCCTTGTGACACCATGAACTCTAGCCCACCAGGCTACACTGACCATGGTATTCTCCAGGCAAGAATACTGGAGTGGGTTGCCATTTCCTTCTCCAGGGGATCTTCCTGACCCATGGATCAAAGCCAAGTCTACCTCATTCCAGGCAGATTCTTAACCAATTGAGCCACCAGGCTGATAACCAATTTTAATGAAGTTTTTGAGAATTAAAAATTGCATATACTCCTGTTCAGTTCAGTTCAGTTCAGTCACTCACTCGTGTCCGACTCTTTCCGACCCCGTGAATTGGAGCACGCTAGGCCTGTCCATCACCAACTCCCAGAGTTCACTCAAACTCATGTCCATCGAGTCTGTGATGCCATCCAGCCATCTAATCCTCTATTGTCCCCTTCTCCTCCTGCCCCAATCCCTCCCAGCATCAGAGTCTTTTCCAATGAGTCAACTCTTCGCATGAGGTGGCCAAAGTACTGGAGTTTCAGCTTTAGCATCATTCCTTCCAAAGAACTCCCAGGACCCATCTCCTGTAGGGAGTATGATGTAACACATTTCTGGACAACAATCCAGCAATATCTGCCAAAAGCCTTGTTTCCACCTATTAAGTCTATACCTACAAATCTTGTTTTGTTTATCATAGTGACAATATCAAAGCAAAGTAAGGTCCAAAATATCAAGAATAACTATGTCTTTATATGGGATTTTTATATTCTGCTTTTTAGCTTTCAAATTCTCCACAATGGATATTTTTTTTTAACTAGGGAAAATCAATATAAATATCTTGCGAATCTTACTATTATTATTAAGCCACAGAATAGAGAAAATAGATGTGATATATATTTTTGATCACCTACTAATAAAGGTAGTATAATAATAACTTGTTCAAATAACTGTTGTGAGAAAATTAAAGATACAAAGGATAAAGGAAGGAAATCTGGGGAAAATACTTTCAATGAATAAGTTGACAAGAGAATAGTATAGAGAATATTTGCTGCTGCTGCTGCTGCTGTTAAGTTGCTTCAGCAGTTTCCAACTCTGTGTGACCCCACAGATGGCAGCCCGCCAGGCTCCCTGTCCCTGGGATTCTCCAGGCAAGAACACTGGAGTGGGTTGCCATTGCCTTCTCCAATAGAGAATATTTAAATAACTTGTAAAAGAAACAACTAGTATGAAAAAATCTTTAAATAAAAATAGTGAAATGATATGCACAATTTATTCAAGAGTAGAAAAATTTTAAAAATCATTAAAAAAGGCTGCTCAATCTCACAAACAATTATAGAAATAAAAATTAACATGAGAGTTCCATGTTATACTTATCAAGTTGGCAAATATTATAAAATGTCTGATATTATCAATATTAGAAAGAGTTTATGGCAGTCGGAAATTTCTTACCCTGCCAGTCACTAGTAAAATATCCAATAATATTGAAAGGCTATACTTTATAGAGACTATGAATTCTATCCAATAAAAATGCAGACCCTTAGACATTTATTCAAGTATATAATTCCAGTTCCTTATGGTAATGGTTCCAAACTTGATACCACCCAATGTCTATCAAGAACAGAACGAATAAATTTTGTTATAGTCTATAGCTGGACTCAAAACTATTGAATGAAAATTGAGAACTAGAGGAGAATGTATAAATTACCAAGGCTTGTAAGACATTCAGTAATACTGGATGCATGGCTATCTACTTATAAATCAGTCTATTCATCTATCTATCTGTCTATCATCTATCTATAATTTAAGGATTCATGGAACAAAAGTAATAAACACAGAAATTATATAAACAATGTATAAATGTAAAAAATGGTGATTAAATTCAGCAAGGAATTATGGTACTATGAACAGAAGATGAATTGAAAAGGTAAGCTGAAATCACCAACTTTAACATGTTGTTTCTTTAAAAATGGTTCCAAGCAAATGCAGTAACATGCTGCAGTTTGACAAAGCTGGGTGTTGATTTGCAAATGTTAATTTTTTACTATATACATTTTCTATACTATTGCTTTTCTGAATGAAAATAAAGGAAATATCCTAGTGAGCTAACATGACCTGAATAAGACATTATAATACCTAATCATGTCACAGCATGGCTTCTGGAGACCAGGATGAAGTAAATCCCACAGAACTCTATGGGATTATTAAAAATTTTTAATCTCATCTAATTTGACAATCTGGATATTAATGATAGGTATTAGGGAAACATATTTTGTGAAGATTTGACTCTTAAGGAAAATTGTTTATGAGGAGAACTCTAAAGTTAGCCAACCATTCTTTCAACCAACTAGACTTCTGTTCATTTTCAGAGGAGTGAACAAGTGCAGGAGCATCAGAAGTAGGTTGAAAGTCAATATGTTGACTCACTTTAGTTGAAATCCTTCTTTTATTATTTAAATAAGTTATGATGTTGCTTTTTTTTTGTTCTTCAATTTTATTTTATTTTTAAACTTTACATAATTGTATTAGTTTTGCCAAATATCAAAATGAATCTGCCACAGGTATACATGTGTTCCCCATCCTGTACCCTCCTCCCTCCTCCCTCCCCATTCCATTGCTTTTTGTATTCAAGGGGCTGTCATAAGCGATGTGTATGCTTTATAACTTTTAATATTCAATCATTCTATGAAGGACACATACTGTTATCTTTGTTTTATAAGTGAGAAAACTTTCCTTTATAGAAATTAAGAGTATATGTCTTATGTTACACTTCTACTAAGCAGTCTACATAATATTCAAAACCAGGAAGTCTGACTCTAAAATCCGTTATTCTTACCAAACATACCATAGTGTCTCAGCCCAAAATATATTATACCTCTGGTGGTGTTCTTTAGTTACTAAGTTATTTCCAACTCTTCTGTGACCCCATGGACTTTAGTCCCCCAGGCTCTTCTGTCCACAGGATTTGCTTATAAGGGTAATAAAACAGGTAAGAGACAAGAAGAGACTAGACTATTGCTTGTGTGTGTGAGAGAGAGAGAGAGAAGGAGAGAGAAAATACAACCATTATGATTAAACTGATAGTATTTAAGTTGACTTAACCCTTATTTTTGTTACAATTTCATCAGATTTCAAATTCTGGGATATTTCCTTTTTATTGTTATCTACTCATATTATTCCTATTGCTGATCAGAGGATAGAGAGTGATGAAGCTCATCTTTGCCAATGCCGTTACCTAGTTGATATGCATAAACCATAAACGACTCACATCACAGCTGAGGGATATGGGAGTAACAGGGAATCGATTCCAAGGGAAAGTTACAAAATGAAAATAATTCAGTGCCAAAATTCCAGTAATGGGTCAACTAAAAGAAATGCAAAAAAGCAAAATGGCTGTCTGGGAAGGCCTTACAAATAGCTGTGAAAAGAAGAGAAGCAAAAAACAAAGGAGAAAAGGAAAGATATAAGCATCTGAATGCAGAGTTCCAAAGAAGAGCAAGCAGAAAGAGATAAGAAAGCCCTCCTCAGTGATCAATGCAAAGAAATAGAGGAAAACAACAGAATGGGAAAAATTAGAGATCTCAAGGGAACATTTCATGTAAAGATGGGCTCGATAAAGGACAGAAATGGTATGGATCTAACAGAAGCAGAAGATATTAAGAAGAGGTGGCAAGAATACACAGAAGAACTGTACAAAAAAAAATCTTCACAACAAGATAATCACGATCGTGTGATCACTCAGCTAGAGCCAGACATCCTGGAATGTGAAGTCAAGTGGGCCTTAGAAAGCATTACTACGAACAAAGCTAGTGGAGGTGATAGAATTCCAGTTGAGCTATTTCAAATCCTGAAAGATGATGCTCTGAAAGTGCTACACTCAATTTGCCAGCAAATTTGGAAAACTCATCAGTGGCGAAAGGACTGGAAAGGGTCCATTTTCATTCCAATCCCAAAGAAAGGCAATGCCAAAGAATTCTCAAACTACCGCCCAGTTGCACTCATCTCATATGCTAGTAAAGTAATGCTCAAAATTCTCCAAGCCAGGCTTCAGCAATATGTGAACCATGAACTTCCAGATGTTCAAGCTGGTTTTAGAAAAGGCAGAGGAACCAGAGATCAAATTGCCAACATCTGCTGCATCATCGAAAGAGCAAGAGAGTTCCAGAAAAACATCTATTTCTGCTTTATTGACTATGCCAAAGCCTTTGACTGTGTGGATCATAATAAACTGTGGAAAATTCTGAAAGAGATGGGAATACCAGACCACCTGACCTGCCTCTTGAGAAACCTGTATGCAGATGAGGAAGCAACAGTTAGAACTGGACATGGAACAACAGACTGGTTCCAAATAGGAAAAGAAGTATCTCAAGGCTGTATAATGTCACTGTGCTTATTTAATTTATATGCAGAGTACATCATGAGGAAAGCTGGGCTGGAAGAAGCACAAGCTGGAATCCAGATTGTCGGAAGAAATATCAATAACCTCAGATATGCAGATGACACCACCCTTATGGCAGAAAGTGAAGAGGAACTAAAAAGCCTCTTGATGAAAGTGAAAGAGGAGGGTAAAAAAGTTGGCTTAAAGCTCAACATTCAGAAAATGAAGATCATGGCATCTGGTCCCATCACTTCATGGGAGATAGATGGGGAAACAGTGGAAACAGTGTCTGACTTTATTTTTGGGGGCTCCAAAATCACTGCAGATGGTGACTACAGCCATGAAATTAAAAGATGCTCGCTCCTTGGAAGGAAAGTTATGACCAACCTAGATAGCATATTCAAAAGCAGACACATTACTTTGCCTACAAAGGTCCGTCTAGTCAAGGCTATTGTTTTTCCAGTGATCATGTATGGATGTGAGAGTTGGACTGTGAAGAAAGATGAGTGCCGAAGAATTGATGCTTTTGAACTGTGGGGTTGGAGAAGACTGTTTAGAGTCCCTTGGACTGCCAGGAGATCCAACCAGTCCATTCTGAAGGAGATCAGCCCTGGGATTTCTTGGGAAGGAATGATGCTAAAGCTGAAACTCCAGTACTTTGGCCACCTCATGCGAAGAGCTGACTCATTGGAAAAAACTCTGATGCTGGGATGGATTGGGGGCAGGAGGAGAAGGGGACGACAGAGGATGAGATGGCTGGATGGCATCACCGACTCGATGGATGTGAGTCTGAGTGAACTCCGGGAGATGGTGATGGACAGCGAGGTCTGGTGTGCTGCGATTCATGGGGTTGCAAAAAGTCAGATATGACTGAGCGACTGACTGAACTGAACCCATTAACAAAAGAGAATATTTGCCATTCTGATAGAACAGTGCATTGTCTTTTGAAACATGATATGAGAAATACTTTACAATACGGTGACACAGTGGTGAAGAATCCACCTGCCAATTCAGGAAACTCAAGAGATGCAAGTTCGATTCCTGGTTCAGGAAGGTCTCCTGGAGGAGGAAATGACAATTGCTCCTGTATTCTTTCCTGGGAAACCCCATGGGCAGAGGAGCCTGGAGAGCTAGAGTCCATGTGGTTGCATAGAGTCGGGCACGACTGAGCACACATGCACAAATAAACACACAAATAAAGACACAGAGATAAAAAAATTCTCACTCTATTACCAGAGATGTTTTTGGCAGCCTTGGACTTTATAGTTCCAATTTGTCCATTGACCTAACACCACAGAGCAAAGAGTAAGACATTCACAAAGTGAAATGGCTCATTAAACACTTACATAGTCCCTTGGCAGTGTTAAAATCTTGCCATTTACTATGTCATTGCCAAGTGTTTCCCTTATTGGCAAGGAGTGCCATAGAGAATGGGCCCAGTGGAAAGGAGTGTGTGGACAGTCCTGCATCATTAACTTCAGCTGCCAGCATCAGTTCATCATATAAATGTGGCCCTATCTAAACAGTAAAATTTATAACATAATGTATTTCTTCTCTATCTAGAGTGGAACAAAGTAAAACAATGACTTAAGGAGCAATCACCCAAAATCCTTGGTACATCAGTGTTCTTCTTCTTCTTCTTTTTTTTTGTTTTTTAACAAATAAAGTAAAAGAAAAAAATAATATGGAAATGCCAAGGAAGATTCAGTTAGGCTTTTGTAGACTATCATAGGAAGCAAAATTTTTCTAATTACTTATTTCTACAAAAGGAAGAATCTTACTAGCTGAAAAGCATAAGAATGTATTTGTAAGTGAAGGATAAGATTAACAAAGATTGATCTAAGAAATGTAACTTTCTGGGAAGTTAGATATGCCAGACATATAATTTAGGAGTTCTGTAGTGAAATGGAGAACTGTTGCTTTCTGAAAAAAAAAAAAAAAAAAAAAGACATTTCCAGAAATTCTGTAAAAATGATTGCCAATAAAATTGCATTAAATGTCCCTTTGCATTTTAAATTCTTAAAATAATCTTGGTACATTTTTCTGGATATGTTACATTACCTAAATTTTTATGATCATAACAAGATCAAAGACTTACATAGTTTACTATATAGCAGTTATTATGCTATACAACTTGGAAATATTCGAGGAGAGGAAACTAAGAAAGAGAGATAGAAGCAATTTGTTCAAAGTTACCATGTTAAAATAATGCTAGGAGAATTCAAATCAAATATCTACCCCCATCTACTAATTCAGAGATCAGTGAAAGTTTCCATAGTGAAAATGAAAGTGTTGGTTGCTCAGTTGTGTCTGACTCTTTGTGACCTCATGGACTGCAGTCCACCAGGCTCCTCTGCCCATGAGATTTTCCAGACAGGGATACTGGAGTGGTTTGCCATTTCCTTCTGCAGGGAATCCTCCTGACCCAGGGAATGAACCCAGGACTCCTGCACTGCAGGCAGATTCTTTACCAACTCAGCTACAAAGTTCACTGCTGCCGTTGCTTAACTCTGCCAGTCTTTACAGCATGAAACCTGACATAGACATTGTGTAAACAAATGGTCATGACAGTTTTCCAATAAAAATTTATTTACAAACATAGGGATAAGCCAGATGGACTGCTGTTTGGGGACCCCTGTCCACTTAGTGATACTTCCTCAGGCTCTGATTCAGACAACATCACTGTTATCATTCTCATCAGAAAATATTTCTAAGTGTTTATTATTAGAAGTGTATTAACCTCAGACTTCTTGTTACTATTTCTTTCTCATTGTTTTCCTTTAAAAAGAGCAGACCAGCAATACTATCTTTGTGGCAATTATCTTTCAAGTGTCTTACTTCAATCTGGAAAACTATGGCAATTTAAATAAATAATTAAGTGATAATATCTACTTTAGGAGCAATTTAACAGCCATCATTGTCAAAACAAGTATAATCACTTCAGTGTCACTAGATTTATCTCAATGACTTACAAAACCTTGACATAATCATAGCAAATCCCTCAAAAATTTCCCTGATATAACCTGCCATTTTGATGATTTTTTTGTGAGATATAAACAGTGATTTAGTATTCCTCTGAACATGATGATATAACATGATATATCATGCTTCCCTGATAGCTCAGTTGGTAAAGAATCTACCTGCAATGCAGGAGACCCCTGTTCAATTGCTGGATCGCGAAGATCCGCTGGAGAAGGAATAGGGTACCCACTCTAGTATTCTTGGGCTCCCCTTGTAGCTCAGCTGGTAAAGAATCTACCTACAATGAATAAGACTTGGGTTCAATCCCTGGGTTGGGAAGATCCCCTAGAGAAGGGAAAGGCTACCAGCTCCAGTATTCAGGCCTGGAGAATTTCATGGACTGCATAGTCCACAGGGCAGCAAACAGTGGGACACAACTGAGTGACTTTCACTTTCACTAAGTTCAGGTGGAACCAGATGTCACTATGACAGGACAGGATTAGAAGAGAAAAGGAAAAAAAAAAAAAAAAAAGTCTGCCACTGTGCTTCCCTGGTGGCTCAGCTGGTAAAAAATCTGCCTACAATGTGGGAGAACTGGGTTTGACCCCTGGATTGGGAAGACTCCCTGAAGAAGGGAAAGGCTACCCACTCTAGTATTCTGGCCTACAGAATTCCATGGACTATTGCGTGGGGTTGCAAAGAGTTGGACATGACTGAGCGACTTTCACTTCCCTCTACTCCTGAACATGATGGGAGAACATAAGATTTAGGAGCATCCTTGATGGCTCACGAGGAAAAGAATCTGCCTGCAACTCAGCACTGCACTTTCTATCCCTAGGTCGGGAAGATGCCATGGAGAAGGAAATGGTAACCTACTCCAGTATTCTTGCCTGAAAAATCCCATGGACAGAGGAGCCTGGCAGGCTACAGTCCAATGGGTCTCAAAGAGTCAGACAGGACTGAGTGACTAAGCATAGTACAGAACATGATGGCAGAAGATAAGATTTAGATGCAAAATTTAAATTGGACTTTGCAAGCAATAGAGGAAGAGCCACGGAATCAGTCTTCATTGTGTTTATTTGGATTTCCTGTGGTAGAAGAAGAACAAAAGGCCAATTCTTCTTTACTGGGGTTTCCAGCAGTTCCAAGAATGAGCCTTTTGCTTGATGGAATCAGAGATGCTCAGCAATGGCAGAATTTCTAAATTTCAGAAATGCTAAGTTTCTTTTCATTTACAGGAGGGAAGAGATGGTGCTTATTGTATAAAGAAAAAAGTTTTAAAGACCATGATATTCATCATGGGAATTTCTCTCCATTGAATAAATTATCTTTAAAAGACACATTTTTGTGTTATACCAAGTCGTTTTTTGAGAATTTCACTATTTATATTCAGGGCATATACTGGGCTAGTGGCATCTAAGTGATTATGTTACCAGTGACAACTGAGACAACTGCTCTAAGCTTTTTTTTTTTAATTTTATAAATTATTTCAAATTAAACATCTCACTCAAAAGTTAATGTATATAAAGCATGATCATGACAATTATAATAGTAAGATTAGAAAAACACCTCATATCATTGTCCGCTTTTGTAACAGACTATTGCCAAGGTAGTTAAAACTTTCTGATTATTCCTTTCTGAAGACATCTCTCTCTCCCCACTGCCAGAGCAACCACTAAACTGAAGATTTTCTTTATCACTGTCTTGCTTTTCTTCATAGTAGTGGTTCTCAGTCTTGGCTGCACATTGAAATTACCTGGGGAGCTTTGAAAAGTACTAATGCCTGGGATTCACCCTCAGAGCCTCTAAGTTTATAGGTCTAGCCTTCATATTCTGTGGCCACCTGATAGGATAATGTAATTTTCCACATAAAGCCTTAGTTCATGAAAACTGTAGGTAAGGCATGGACAGCATTTTAAGATTCTCTTACTTGACTTTCCTCAGATTCCATTATGGAAAAAAAAAAAAATGCTGAGGCCATGTTACTGAAAGTGGGGATCCAGTTGCTTGCCATTCTAAAGCCAGTAAAGAGGCTAGGGTGGTGGAAAGCAAAATTTGCTTTATTTAGGAGACCAGCAACCTGTGGTGGTGGGGGTTTGGGGGGAGGGTAGCGCTTATCCAAAGGTCAACTCCTGTCCCTCCCAACAAGCAGCAGGCAGGGGCTTTATAGGTGAAGAGAGGTGGCTACATGCAAAATAAGCACAGCCTGCTCAGACAGCCATCTTGAAATTAGTCATGCACTGGTCTGATCAGCATCATCTTGATTGTTTTAAGTATGTTTAGTCATTTTGACCTCCTGAACCTGAAGGTCAAAAAGATGGTTGAAGTAAAGCAAGAGCTTTCCCCTCAGTTCAGTTCAGTTGCTCAGTCATGTCCAACTCTTTGTGACCCCATGGATTGCAGCACACCCGGCCTCCCTGTCCATTGCCAACCTCCGGAGTTTACTCAAACTCATGTCCATCATGTCATCACCATCATGGTCGGTGATGCCATCCAACCATCTCATGCTCTGTCATCCCCTTCTCCTGCCACTTTCAATCTTTCCCAGCATCAGGGTCTTTTCAAATGAGTCAATTCTTCTCATCCACTAGAAGTCTTTAAATTTCCATTAGAATTCTTTAAATTTCTTACCCAGTTCAGCAGTATGATCTAAAAATTATCAAATGTTTTCCATATAATTTAACATACCAAATAATCCTAGTTATTGAATTTATTCTGAGATGCCTAGGGGCCTTTTGGGATACTCAATGTTATCTAGAGAATAAAACTTACAATCTATTATCAAAAGCAGTTCAATATTCCAGAAAAATTTTGTTCTTTTAACATAGAGAAAGAAAACCAAATTCCAGTCCAGTACCACCTTAATATTAATTACAAAGTTGAATTACCAAATTAAATCCAATCTAAGCTTAATCACTCCTGACAATGTACAAAATTCTTTTCTCAAAATTTCATTTTCTTAGAAATCTTTTATCACTTTTTGTAGCCATATGATTTGTCCCATATTTTTTCCCATCCAGAAACAACCAGCTATGGAACAAAGTTATCATTTTTCCTCAACAAAATATATTTCCATTCTTTATACCTTGTCTCATCAAAAACACATATCCTACTCGTTTTGCACACTGAAATGCTTTCCTTGTCATTTTTAGTAGCTTTAACTACATATTACAATTTTTAGTGATTAAAAGACCTTAACAAAATCAAGAAACAAGTAATTGGACTGTTATACCAGCATTTTCTATTGGCAAGCTTAAGAACATATTCCATAACCTCTAAAAACATGTGTTTTTTTCTCATAGCACAATTTCTCTTTAATATGGTACAAGATGTATATTTAATGAACCCAAACATCTTTTCAAGTTCTACTAGTAAACCTAAGACAAAAGTCTCAGGCAAAATGGGCTGTTTTGTATTTCAAGGACATGTTAAGTATCAGCTTCAAGATTTTTCCTAGGCATATTTTTGTTCTCTCAGGGTCAGAATTCTAAGAATAGTATTTTTCAAGCTGGTTTTCTCTAACTGCTTGTGCAGAAAGAAAGAGTTTTGGAGTTTCAAAGGAGTTTAATTTTAACCAATTTTTTCCAGAGGCTAAAGAATACTGTTTCATATATACTTAAAAAGGTGGTCTTTCTTTTGCTTTAGTCATAATCTCATAGGTAAATTTTTTCTAATGAGTTGAACTTGAATTTCCCATTTTACAAAACACAACAAAGACACAATCACACACATGGAATATATACTCATACAACAGAAGACAGAATGGTCACACACCTTTTAATACTGAGTCCCAAACACCTCGCAAACACAAATATTCTGTGATGTCAAACACACATCAGAATCAATGGACAGAATACCCAAAAAGCACTTCATGCCCACAGATACTCCTCAAAGGCAGGCAAGCATCAGAACCAATTGACAAAATGCCCTGTTAAACATCTTCTCTAAGGAGAAGTTTGCCCAGGTGCACACCAGTGAACTTACTCAGTTTTGAAACTCAGCAGCTCATCCAGATGCATGTTTCCATTCCACCAAGAACAAGTGTAAGTTGGCAGCCAGTGCTGTGCTTGGGACAAGCAGGGAGGATCACCAAAACAAATAGTTCTGGCAGCTGCTAGGAACATGCCCTCAGTGCTCATCTTTGGTCAGCTAGCCTCTAGCAGCAGGGCTCTTCAAGGCCATCCCATTATGTTGTCATGGCCAGAGGCTCTACTTGGGAAAACCCTAGGGAGCCAGATATAAGGAGAGCACAGAAGCCCAACACTGGGTACTTAAAACTGTTACCAAAGTAGGGGTCCAGCTGTTCATCACTCTAAAGCCAATAAAGAGGCAAGGTTGGTGGAAGGGTAAGTTTGTTTTATTTAGGAGGCTGGACTCCTGTCCAAAGGCCAACTCTCCCAACTGACAACTAGTGGGCAAGAGCTTTCATAGATAGAAGAACAGGGCTACCTTCAGAAACATAGCAGCCTTCTCTGACAGTCATCTTGAAACTGGTCATGAGAAGATCTGATCAGTGTCATCTTGATTGTTTTATATAAAGTTAGTCTCTAGCTCCAGGGTCAGTTTTTCTCTTTTCTTTTATTTTTTATATAAATTTATTTATTTTAATTGGAGGTTAATTACTTTACAATATTGTATTGGTTTTGCCATACATCAACATGGCAGCTTATATTGTGGGTAAAGTCTGATATTAATGTAGTTAACTTCCTATGCTTGGTGGGGGTTTTAGTATCTATAAGATGGCTCAAAGTATAAGACTCAGGATATTAAGGATAGCCCTTGAGGAGGAACTAAAGGATCTTGATTTTGTTATAGTTGCTCAGTTGCTCAGTCATATCCAACTCTTTGTAACCCCATGGATTACAGCATGCCAGGCTTCCCTGTCTTTAACCATCTCCTGGAGCCTGCTCAAACTTGTATCCATTGAGTTGGTGATACCATCCAACCATCTAATCCTCTGTCATCCCCTTCTCCTCCTACCCTCAATCTTTCCCAACATCAGAGTCTTTTCAAATGTTGGCTCTTCACATTAGGTGGCCAAAGTATTGGAGTTTCAGCTTCAGCATCAGTCCTTCCAATCAAAATTCAGGACTGATTTCCTTTAGGATTGAGTGGTTGGATCTCCTCACAGTCCAAGGGACTCTCAAGAATCTTCTCTGACACCACAGTTCAAAAGCATCAGTTCATCGGTGTTCAGCCTTCTTTTTGGTCCAACACTCACAACCATATATGACAACTGAAAAAACCACAGCTTTGATTAAATGGACCTTTATTGGCAAAGTAATGCCTGTTTTTTAATATGTTGTCTAAGTTTGTTATTGTTTTTCTTCCAGGAAGCAAGCATCTTTTAATTTCATGGCTATAGTCACCATCTGCAGTGATTTTGGAACCCAAGAAAATAAAGTTTGTCACTGCTTCCATTGTTTCCCCATTTATTTGCCATGAAGTGAAGGGACCAGATGCAATGATCTTCATTTTTTGAATGTTGAGTTTTAAGCTAGCTTTTTCACTCTCATCTTTCACCTTAATCAAGAGGCTCTTTAGTTCCTCTTTGCATTCTGCTATAAGGGTGGTGTCATCAGCATATCTGAGGTTATTGATATTTCTCCTAGCAATCTTGATTCCAGTTTGTTCTTTATTCACCCTGGAATTTTGCATGATGTACTCTGCATATAAGTTAAATAAACAAGGTGACAATATATAGCCTTGACATACTCCTTTCCCAATTTGGAACCAGTCCATTGTTCCATGTATGGTTCTAACTGTTGCTTCTTGACCTGTATACAGGTTTCTCAGGAGGCAGGTAAGGTGTTCTGGTATTGCTGTCATTTTAAGAATTTTCCACAGTTTGTTGTGGTCCACACAGTCAAAGATTTTAATGTAGTCAATGAAGCAGAAGAGGATTTTTTTTTTTTCTGAAATTCTCTTGCTTTTTCTATGATCCAAATGATGTTGGCAATTTGATCTCTGATTCCTCTACCTTTTGGAAATCCAGCTTCAACATCTGGAAGTTCACAGTTCACTTACTCTTGAAGCCTGGCATGGAGAATTTTGAGCATTACTTTGCTAGTATATGACATGAGTGCAATTGTGTGGTAGTTTGAACATTTTTTGACATTGACTTTCTTTGGGATTGGAATAAAAACTGACCTTTTCCAGTCCTGTGGCCAGTGCTGACTTTTCCATATTTGCTGGCATATTGAGTGCAGCACTTTGACAGCATCGTCTTTTAGAATTTGAAATAGCTCAACTGGAATTCCATCACCTCCACTAGCTTTTTTCATAGTGAAGCTTCTTCCTAAGGCCCACTTGACTTTGCACTCCAAGATGTCTGGCTCTAGGTGGGTGATCACACCATTGTGATTACTTGGGTCATGAAGATCTTTTCTGTATAGTTGTTCTGTGTATTCTTGTCACCTCTTTTTAATATCTTCTGCTTCTGTTAGGTCCATACCATTTCTGTCCTTAATAGTGCCCATCTTTGCATGAAATATTCCCTTGGTATCTCTAATTTTCTTGAAGAGATTTCCAGTCTTTCTCATTGTATTACTTAGTAGCTAAACTATTGTTATTTAATCTTGTTGAACTGTTCCTTTGTTTTTGAATTTTCTCATATCTCTGGTTAAACTTATTCTTTGGCTAAAGTTTTTCCACTGAGAAAAGGTAGGCTGAGGACATGGGAGTGAAAGATCATAGGGTCCTGATTCATTTCAGTATTGCAGTCAGACCCACTCTCCTCCTCTTTCAAATAAGATTGCCTGTGAAATGTCGACCCTTATTTGTCCTCTCACTTCCCACTTCACATCCAAATTTCTCATCACTTCCCATTATTTAGTTGTTACCAATATTGAGTATGGAGCATTTAGAAAACAGAAATTTGATTGGGAGAGCAGGCTGCTGTGGAGCAAAGTAGCTGTAAGCGAATTTGTAAATAGGAAGAGACTAATTTATACAGGATTTTACAAGTCATGCTCAGAGGACTGGATAAACTCAGGCAGAAGACAATCACAAAAGGACTATCAATGTCCACCAGGAATATATGTATAGCTGGGTTTATTTTTGTGACAGGAGATAGAGGAACACTCACCATAGGAACAATGTTCATCTCAGCAGAAAGTGTTAGGAAAAGCCTGTAATATGGTTGGGATGTGAATAGGAAATTTGGGGGGTTAATGGAAGGAGAAGTATATTTAGATTGTGTGCTGTCAGAAAGTTGTATGATTGGGTATCTCAATAAACCTTGTCATAAGGAATCCAGACTAGAGCAAGAACAAAGCTGTCATTGGTTAAAGAACAGCAGTTTCTTGGTTTGGACCAAGATAGAAAAGCTGAGAGACCAGGCAAGAAATGAAGAGTAAGATGGATTAGAACCACTTTGAGAGCAGGAGATATAGAGCTATTTAACATTACAAAGACTCTAATTTTAGGGTTTGCCTGAGAGACAATTGATGTTTTAATGTGATGTAGTAACAAGATCATTCATTAATTTATTCACAGGATTCAATAAAGTTTTCATTAAATACTGGCAATGTCAAGAATTTATGGATTCTGAGGAATTAAAATAGAAAGCTGACCTTTTGAAATTGGGTTATTAAATATTTCTCATTTAACCATGCTTCACACTCCAGCTAAGTGTCTTAAATAAAACATGGTTTATGTGTATATTTATCTGTAGAATGGTAAATGAAATGTTCACTTAATGCACTAGCATGAGGATATTTTTAGAAGTTCATTGTAAGGACCTAAGACATTTAAAAACAGGAGAAAGACCATTCAGTTTAATAGAGCTGCTTTTCATCAGAGATATTAAATGTATTTTTCACATTGCAAATTAAGTGAACTGTTATACTGGGCCATTTTGATACTATCTCACAGTAGTAAAATAAAAAAGCCTAAATGTATTGCCTAAGTTAAAATAGTCAAACTTTACATTTTGTGCTTAACAGAATTTGGAAACTTGATTGCCACAATTCATTTACTGCAGAAAATTTTAAGACAAAAGCATCAACTCCCCCAGTTTTAGTAATTTTTATGTCACTGAACCATTTAAATAAGTCAGACTCTATGCATTGGATAAAACATTAACTTTAATATATACAGAAAAATTATCTAAGTGTAGGAGTGTAAGGGTGAGTAAAGATCAGTGAAGCCTGAGTGCCCCCCTCGAGAAGTCCCTAAAACTCTACATATAATAGCTATAAACACATATAAGCATTTTTAGTTTTGTACAGCAATTGGTAAATAGCTAGACATCAAATTAAAGATCTATTCATATCCCCTGTCCATTCCAAATTTCTGGCAATGTGTTAATGTAAAATATTTAGTTTAATATTTTCCCTTTTTATACTCATATTAATCAGGAATTATGAATTCTAGATCTTTGTACAATCTATCAAATAAAGATCTGTGGTGTTAAGATGACTTCTAAAAATAGGAAATTTATCTGGGACCTGTAAAAACAACTGTTGTGGCTCTTGATAATATTTTTGCCAAATTGACTGGTCAAAGTAGTTAGGCATTCAGTTGTTAAAGTAGAAAATGTATGCAGGCCTGCCTTTAACATTCCTTGAGCAGAAAAAACCAGTTTGGTCAAACAAACATGCTAATTTTATTTTGTAAGATTAACTTGGCCTTGGTCATTTGTTAATGTTTCTGGAAGCCATAAGTAAAACTTCAATTGTTTCCCAAAGTTCATATGAGGTAACCACTAACCAATTCCCTATCATTTAAGAAAATCCTAATATTATAACCAGTCAAAATGAAGAATAAACAGTCACTGTCTTCCCACTAAGTAAGCTGCTTTGTAACAATGTACCCTTGAACCTCATCCCATGTTTTGGTTTTCATGCTCCTAGTTTTCATGCTTCTAGTCATTTTCATGTATGAACAATAAGCTTTTATGAACTTTTACTACTTCGATGACCAATTGGTATTACTTTGCTGACTTTTGAACTTTTAACACCCTAAATTCTGATCTAGCACAAAGTAAAGATAATAGTACAATAATATATTTCTTCATATGCTCCTTTCATTTCCCCCAGATTTGTTGTCCATCTCTCTTAATCACTCTTTCTCTCTGTACTTCCCTTTCTTTTTCTCATTTTTTTTTTCTGTTACTTTATCTCTCAGTCTCTTATTCCCTTTCAAATTTTTTATCCTTATTTGTTCCTAATTTGTGTCTCCCTGTGTCATCCCCACCCCACCCCATGCGATCTCTCCCATCAGGAAAATGTTCTCAAATCTGTTCACACCCTCAGGCAGTAATCCATGCCCTCAGCTAAGACATTTAGGACATTTTACATTTCACATTGTAAATAAAATAAATAAAAGTAGCCTGCCAGGCTCCTCTGTCCTTGGAATTCTCCAGGAAGGAATACAATAGTGGATAGTCATTCCCTTCTCTAGTGGATCTTCCTGACCCAGGAATTGAACCCTGGTCTCCTGCCTTGCAGGCAGATTCTTTACTGTCTGAGCCTCCAAGGATGACTTTACTTTCTGAGCCCAGTAGGAAAATAGCAGTTACCTAAACAGGAATATTTCCATCCATCCTCCTCTAGATAGTAAAGTAAACCATCCAAGCCTCAGATCTATTTGGAAACAAAAAATGACAAAACTGAGTTTATGTGTAAGTAGTGAAACGGAAATGGCAGCCCACTCCAGTGTTCGTGCCTGGAGAATCCCATGGATGGAGAAGCCTGGTGGGCTGCAGTCCATGGGGTCGCACAGAGTCGGACACGACTGAGGTGACTTAGCAGCAGCAGCAGTGAAATGCACAGCTCATATCCTTAGAGTCAACTATGGAGACCCTGTCAGAACTCAACATTCTGCAGAAACCCAGTGAGGAGGAAAAAGAAGGTTAGCATTGAGCAGTAGGGATGCAAAAAAATAGGGGAAATATTGAGACCACATCTGAGCCCTGGAGAAATCAAAAGGAAGGTGAAAAAGGTTTTGTAAGAGACCAGAGCTTTCAGTCTTGGGAAGGATTTGCTTCTGGAAAAGTTCTTGGAGGGTAAAAGTACATCAAGATTAAAAGAAAACTATCTCTATGGTAATTAATTGATTTAGACAATGGATGTTAAATCCACCAGGTTAAAAGGATGGTTACACAGTCTCAAAGTATTTCCCCATAGCTTAAGTACTAAATGAAAAAGGGAAAAGTGTCTTTACAGTGTCAAAATCTGGTGCATGTTAACCAAGTGAGCAATGATTTCATGACCAATAATGAGACAAAATGAAGGTGATCTGATGCTGAAAGGAAGACACAATGTCATTTTTGTGGTATTCCTATCAAATATTCTTGACATGAATCTGATCCTGATAAAATAATCAGACAAATACAAACTGAGAAGAGACACTTTCCTTAATATTTGGGCTGTTTTCTCAAAAAACAAAGGCTCAAGAAAAATAAAGAAAGTGTTCCAGACAGAGAAAGACTTAAAAGACGTAACGTGAAAGTGAAATTGAAAGTTAAAGTGAAGTCACTCAGTCGTGTCCTACCCCATAGCCTATGAGGTTCCTCCATTCATGGGATTTTCCAGTCAAGAATACTGAAGTGGGTTGCCATTTCCTTCTCCAGGAGATCTTCCTGACTCAGGGATTGAACCCAGGTTTTCCACATTGTAGGCAGACGTTTTACCATCTAAGTCATCAGGGAAGTCAAAAGACATAAAAAATAAATGCAATTTATGGCCCTGGTTTGGATTCTGGGGCAGAAAGAGAAAGAAAATCTATAGCTTTTCTATGAGGATACTTGTAAAAATTTGAATATGAACTATATTAGATAATATTATTTGTCAATGTTAAATTTGTTTGACTTAATCACACTATTTGGTTCAGTAAATTTGGACCTAACACAAGGTTAAAAAAATAACATAATATTTTTCTTCCACATGCTCTTTTAATTTCCCCCCTTGTTTGAAGTTTCAGAGATGAAGGGCAATGATACCTGCCAGTTACTTCAGCTGATTCACAAAATAATATTAGCAATCTGTAGTTTATATGAAGGGTATATAGCTCTTCAATGTATATTCTTGAGAGTTTTGTGGATAGCATTTTTAAAAATAAGTAAAGAAAAGTGTATGTCTGCTCTCGTATGAATATGTGAGTTCATTATATCTGTAGGGAAGGAGCAAATTAGCTAAGATGGCACCAGTCAGGCTCTCTTGCCCCACGTTCTCATGCCCTCTTGCCCCACATTCTGTAAACAGAGAATTTGCAGTGTTATGTAACAGCTGAGATCACTTGCAGAACTGCACATATGTGTCATGAGGTCCTCACCTGACTATAGGCTACTTTTCTTCTGTAAATATTTAAGTGCATGTAAGCTACAGCTAAAACTCCCTGGCTGCTGCTGCATTGGGACTACATTGCAGCAGCAGCATGGTTATGTTATGTGAGATTATGTTATGGCTATGCAATGGTTATGTTATGGCTGCTGGTATGCTACAGTCCATGGAGGGTCACAAAGAGTCAGACATGAGTGAGTGACTAAGCACAGCATATGGCTGCTGCTTTGGCAGCTGCGTCAGCCAGGAGAGAGGCTGCGTTATGGCCACCATGCCAGCTAGGAGAGAATAAACATGCAGTTCCTATGGCTTCTAATGTCTTCTTCCAGCCTCTAAGCTTGAGCCTTGCCTACCCTGAGTTCAGCAAATAGTGTGAAAAGCAAGACAATTGGCATCACAAACAGGATCAGCAGTACAATACCTATCACAGTTAGAAAAAAAGTTAAATTGCTATTTACAAATAAGACAGATATATTTTTGTATATATCCTGTTTAGATAAGAGCTTTAATACTGTTTACATCTAGGGGTGAAATATAGGTAGGTAAGTAAGAAGGTATGTAGATAGATAGACATAGATAATTGTAGACCACTGTTGTATTTGTTGCATTAAGCATGTACTACTGTTGAGCTTGAAAAAGAGAATAAAATCATGCCCCATTTATGTTACAAGGAAAGGACACAACTGAATAAAATGCAGACTTATCAAAGATAGGACATGAGAGAATTTTCTTTAGGTAAAGACAATTCTAAATGTATAGGCATAAAAGGCCCTTTACATTCTAGAGTGATTTAATAAAAACAAATACATATAGAAAAATTTTAGAACTCTTTCCCACCCCGCCCCGCCCCTGACTTTGAACCATCAATATAGGTTCATTCAAATGCTCCATTTTTATAAAGCTGGTCTATGAATAAATCAGCTCCAGAGAGTTAAAGATATTTTTTCATTTGGAATTTCGGGGTTTCAGGGATGTGAGCAGCTGAGAGACTTTACCTGGACGGTGCTTTGTAAAAAGGAGCAATTCTGGTGAATTTCTCCAGTGACTCAAGATTGTTGGTTGTAAACAGCATGAAGCTATTGAAATCAGGTTAAGTAAACATGTGATTAACTAGTGGTATACATGGCAGGACATTATCCCAAGGCTTGTGAGGAAGCAAGAGCTGGAAATCCCTAGGAACCAAGGGAGCTACTTTTTCCTCCTTGGTACTCTTGTTCTTAACCTCATCTATACAATTCTCTCAACCCTCTTCTTAGAGAAAAGCAGAAATTGTCACACAGTGAGCTATGAGTATAAATGGATTTTAACTGACTTTCACATAACAATGGAGGAGGAATTATCCTCTCCAAAAGCCTTCTGAATACACACACTGAAAATAGCTCAGGCAAATATAATTCTATCCCAAACATCCTTGCCTCAGGTATACAATTCATAAGATAATAATTCTGAGAGCCAGAAAATTGCCCTTTGTGTAGTCTTCTTTATGTAATTTTACTTAGCCCTGTTTTCTATTTTATCCTTGGTTAAGACAAATGAAAACTAATTAGATATTTGAAAACTTCTTGAGGCTCCTATTAGCCTTCTAGTTCTATATTTTTAATCTTTCCTAATGTGTCTCTTTCTCCAAAACTTTATGTACTACTGGAGTATTTTGAGACAAATTAATTGCCTCACCACAGCTGCAAACAGGAATAATAAAAGACTGACAAAAATCCTTGTTCATCACTGCTAGGGAATTTTTTTTTTTTTTTTTTGATGTCATAACTTTCCATGAGCGCAAATGAAAATTAAAAAAAAAAAAAATTTACTTTGTTCAATTTCTGAGACTAAAAGGATCTCTTAGCCTCAAATCAGACATTAGAGATGGAAATAGCTATAAAAATATAGAAACAAAGATATCCATCTATTTTATCTTATTTTTTTAAAAGATTTGTTCAGAAAAAAAAATTAAGGGCCATGTGTATATCTTTATCATTCTGTTATCATTTTCTGCTTTGGATTCTAATCAGATGAATGTAACTTCATCTCTCTTCAGTGTGTAGCCTTTTGCAATGATTCAATGTAAGTGGACAGTAAAAATCATAAAGCTGAAAAGAATGAAACACCATTTCATTTATCCCCCTCACTAGATTTATTTTACTCAAATTTCCTCTAGAATTTTCATAAGGGCCTTTGACAGAAATTCAAAACTCTTAGGAGAGCCATAGTGCTTTTCTAAATCTCTACCATGGTATTCATAAACAATTTTCATATGTGAGCATAGACTATTTACCGTCTGTTGTTTTCCAGTTTCCAAGATAAAATTTAATTACTACCAAAACTTAAGTTTGCATTTCTTAGTTCCTTCTCTCTATTCTTTCTGGTGTTTCCTAGAGTCCTGATAATTTAAGAAGATGAATACCTGGACTTAATTTGGAGAAGCCACCAATTAACATAGATATTTTTCAGAATAGTAGTTTTTTAGATTGTTTTACTAGGATATAATTGATATACAATAAACTGCACATTTATAACATTTGATATATCTTGACATATGAATATATCATCAGGACTTGTTTGTTTCTATTTCTCAAGAATCTGTCCTTTATTGCCTGATACCCGATGTCTTGAAATAATTATTTTATGTATTTTATCCAGTTTCTTAGTGGTTTTCAGTAGGAAGGTGTATCTGATCCTTGTTTCTTTCTTTTGGCAATTTTGAAACTGTTTTTTTCTCCTTGTTATTTCCTGTGTCTTGGAAAGAACGTTGGGAATTATTATTATTTTTTTCTGAACAGGCAGGTTGTTGATGAGCAGGTAGCTGGGTGAGTGCCTGCCCAATGCTCACAATTCCCATCCTTTATTCCTCATGGAGGCTGAAAAGACAGACAATGTCTTGCCTGTAAAAGGCTGCTGTGAGGATGCAAGGGCTTGTTTATTACTACGTTAAGAATAATGGTTTGGAGAACACTGCCTTAAGCCACTTTGCACAGATGAAAATCAGAGACAAGTATATGGATGTTGCACAGAGGCTTAATTAATTTTAAATGCTAGTGTGTTCATTTACTGTTTACTTTGATAAGTCAACTGGGAGTTTCTCTAGAATATAAACTCAAGGAAAGCCTTGAGGAACTGTCTTTGAAAGAGATTAAAAATCTTTTCCAAATATCTCTTGGTGTCAAGGGTCTTACAAGTGAACCTGCTGTTCTACTGTAGATTAAGGATAACAGAACTTTGGAGTATTCATTATTTGTGTTTGTGGATGCAATCTTAGAATATCATTCTCTCAGATAACTTTGTGCACAATATTAGAGTTTTTCCTTTAGAAAGCATTAAGGAATTAATAATTAAAATGACCAATGTCAAGAACCAATGAAAAACAGTTTTAAATGGTTGAATTCTCATCTTGAGAATCAAAGAGTTTAAGTAGTGAGGAAGCTATGCAAGTTAAGTGTAACAACTTTAATCTGTTATCTGTGTGATTTCCATTGTATTTATGATGAACCAATAAGTCAGTGAAGGCCATTTTTTTATATAATTGTACTATTCTAAATGCATGTAACATGAATTTTTATTGTTTTCAAAATCTGATAATCTTTTAGTTTTAGACATACGTTTTGCAAACATCAAAGCCGATTGAATACTGCTTTTTGTTCAGGCAGTAAGATCCATAGTATTAGAGGAAGTTATTGAAAGATTCTTTCCGTATGATGCTACCCAAATATTACTAAATGACAAAATTTAAACACTAATTTCTATTTCAGTTGATGGCATACAGTCCCAACTTCTCAGTATAATTTAATATTACTGAAAATGGTTTATTCCTAAAAAAATTACCATTCTCCCTTGGTTTCCTTGATACCATAACATCTTCCTTTTGGATTTTTTTGTCTAATTTGACAGGTACTGTACACTGCCCACACATTAAATTCTAAATTTTTATGACCTTCATTATGAATGATCTATTTTGTGTACTCTATCTATATTCTCTTGGCTTAAAATACAACTCTCAACTCCAAAATTTATTCTGCAGCTGATGCTTTTGTCCATCTGATCTTCCATAAAATCTGATCATTCCATATTTCTTTTGCCTCAGTGGCCCTCCATTACTCTTAGAATTAAAACCAAGCATTTTGCATCACCTGTGCATTGCCAGATTACAAATAATCCTCAATATAGTGGTTCTAAATATGACTTCATATCTCATAATTCTGATAGCTGACTGGGTGGTTTTTCTATTTATCTTATCTGGTCTCATTCATGTAGCTATGGTCAGCTGGGAGAGGAAGTCCAAACTAGTCTTCCTCATGTGTCTGGGACTGTGGTCCTGGCTTATTCCCAATGTTGGCTTCTCATTTATCAATTGCAGTGTGGACACAGGGAGACATGATTCCTTGGGAACCATTATTATAACTTTCTACCACACTTCATAATTGGGATGGTTGTTGTTGTTCAGCCTGATTAAATATATAAATCCTATAAGGTGTCATGAATCCATGAAAGCAAAAGTGAAAATTGCTCAGTCAAGTCTGACTTTGTGGCTCCATGGACTATATGTCTATGGAATTTCCAAGGCCAGAATACTAGAGTGGGTAGCCATTCCCTCCTCCAGGGGGTCTTCTCAACCCAGGAATTGAACACATCTCCCACACTGCAGGTGGGTTCTTTATCAACTGAGTCACAAGGGGAGCCCAAAGTCATGACTCCATAAAAGTGCACAAGAGAGAAAATTCAACTATTCTCAAAGCAGAGTGAATAAAATAAAATCAGATATTACTGAATCTTGGTACTGATTTATTTTATTAATGGAGACTCTAGAAATTAGTAAATTTAAAATTAAAAAGCATGTAAAAATCATATAATAATACCATGAATTAAATGTAGTTATCTATACAGTCAGCAAAAACAAAACTGGGAGCAGATGTAGCTCAGATCATGAACTCCTTATTACAAAATTAAGATTTAAATTGAAGAAAGTAGGGAAACCACTAGGCTATTCAGGTATGAGCTAAATCTAATCCCTTACATTATACAGTGGAAGTGGCAAGTAGATTCAAGGGATGAGATCTGCGAGAGTACATGAAGAACTATGGACAGAGGTTCATGACAATGTACAGGAGGCAGTGACCAAGATGATCCCCAAGAAAAAGAAATGCAGAAAGGCAAAATGGCTGTCTGAGGAGGCCTTATAAATAGCTGAGAGAAGAAGAGAAGTGAAACACAAAGCAAAAAAAGAAAGATATACCCATCTGAATCAAGAGTTCCAAAGAATAGCAAGGAGAGATAAAAAAAAGTCTCAGTGATCAATGCAAAGAAGTAGAGGAAAACAATAGAATGGGAAAGACTAGAGATCTCTTCAAGGAAATTAGAGATATCAAGGGAATGTTTTATGCAAAGATGGGCACAAAAAAGGACAGAAAGACTTTGGACCTAACAGAAGTAGAAGATATTAAGAATAGGTGGCAAGAATACACAGAAGAGCTACAAAAAAGATCTTAATGAACCAGATAACCATAATGGTGTGATCACTCACCTAGAGCCAGAAATCTTGGAGTGTGAAGTCAATTGTGCTTTAGGAAGCATCACTACAAGCAAAGCTAGTGCAAGTGATGGAATTTCAGCTGAGTTGTTTCAAATCCTAATACATGATGCTGTTTAAGTGCTGCACTCAATATGCCAGCAAATATGGAAAACTCAGCATTGGCCACAGGCCTGGAAAAGGTCAGTTTTTATTCCAATACCAAAGAAGGGCAACGTCAAAGAATGTTCAAACTACCACACAATTGCACTCATTTCACTTGCTAGCAAAGTAATTCTCAAAATTTTCCAAGCCAAGCTTCAACAGTACGTGAACTCAAAACTTGCTAATGTAGAAGCTGGATTTAGAAAAGGCAGAGGAACCAGAGATCGAATTGCCAACATCCTTTGGATCATTGAAAAAGAAAGCGAATTCTAGAAAAACATCTTCTTCTGCTTCACTGACTACGCTAAAACCTTTGACATTGTGGACCACAAAAAACTGTGGAAAATTCTTAAAAAGATGCAAATACCTGACCACCTTACCTGCCTCATGAGAAACCTGCATGCAGGTCTAGAAGCAGCAGTTAGAACCGAACATGGAACAATGGACTGGTTCCAAATTGGGAAAGGAGTACATCAAGGCTGTATATTGTCACCTTGCTTATTTAACTTTTATGCAGAATACATCATGCAAAATACTGAGCTAGATGAAGCACAAGCTAGAACCAAGACTGCAGGGGAAATATCAGTAGTCTCAGATATGCAGATGACACTACCCTTATGGTAGAAAGCAAAGAGGAACTAAAGAGCCTCTTGATGAAAGTGAAAGAGAAGAGTAAAAAAGCTGGCTTAAAACTCTGCACTCAAAAAATGAAGATCATGGCATCTTGTCCCATCACTTCATGGCAAATAGATGGGGAAATAATGGAAACAATGACAGACTATTTTCTTGTGCTCCAAAATCACTGCAGATGGTAATTGAAGCCATGAAATTAAATAAAGCTTGCTGCTTGGAAGAAAAGCTATGATAAACCTAGACAGCATATTAAAAAGCAGAGACATTACTTTGGCCATAAAATCTGTCTAGTGAAAGCTGTGGTTTTCCCAGTAGTCATGCATGGATGTGAGACTTGAGCCATAAAGGGAGCTGAGCACTTAACAATTGATGCTTTTGAACTGTGTTATTGGAGAAGACTCTTGAGAGTCCCTTGGACTGCAAGTAGATTAAACCAGCCAATCCTGAAGGAAATTAGTCCTGCATATTCATTGGAAGAACTGATGAAGCTGAAGCCCCAATACTTTTGCATCTGATGTGAAGAGGTGACCCATTAGAGAAGACCCTGATGCTATAAAAGATTGAAGGCAGGAGGAGAAGGGGATGATAGATGACGGTTGGAAGGCATCACTGACTCAATGGACATGAGTTTGAGCATACTCTAGGAGTTGGTGATGTACAGGGAAGCCTAACATGTTGTAGTTCATGGGCTCACAGACAGTCAGATATGACTGAGCAACTGAACTGAATTGATTTGTGTATTTATTCATTTTATGTATATTATTTTAAAATATTTTCTGTTTTTTTTTTCATTTTTTTCTTTTTGCAATGAGAACATATCTTTTCTTACAATAGCATGATATACACTAAAATATGAAGAAAAGAGTAAAATTGCTGAAACATACTTTAGGTAGAAGCTGTAATATCTACAAGGAGATATAATTGAGCAAAGAGCAAGCTTGGATGATCACCAAACATGTACCATCAAGGCTCTATTCCTCCTCTCTTGTAGACACAACCTCTCTCCAGGTAACAAGGAAGCTCCAAGAATAGTCATAGCCTTTAAGAGAATACAATCTGAAAAACAAATATAACATTCCCATTTGTCTGTGTAGAAAAAAGATACAGCCATAACAGCAGGATAACCCAGAGGGAAAAATTAGGACCAATTTAAAACAATGTCAACATTTAATCATTAATTAGAAAGAGACTGAGAAAAAGAAACTAGTAAGGTATAGGAAAAACTTTGAAATGTTGCTCTTTGTGAAGGCAAAGGGAGAAAATTCAAAAGGTAGAGTAACAGACTTCTATGGAATGTGGTGGACTAGTCATTTTCAAAATGAACAGAAATACTAGAAACATAATAAATAGACAAAAATTAGTAAGAAACTGAAATTCCCAAGTGCCAGAGGCAACACAAAGACAAAGCTGTGAGTAGTATTCACTAAAATATGCTTCACATGATACCCAGTCCAATAATTTTAAAACCGGGTGCTAATGTAACTAGAGACCATCAAATAACTGAAGTTAGTCAGATAAGGAAAGGCAAATACCATATGATATCACTTATATGTGGAATTTAAAATACGGCACAAATGAACCTATCTACAAAATACAAACAGACTCACAGAGATCAGACTTTTAGTTTCCAAGGGAGAGGGATGGAGTAGGATTTTGGGGTTGGTGGATGCAAATTATGACATTTAAAATGGATTAACACCACTGTCCTACTGTATAGCACAGGGAACTATATACAATCTCCTTGCATAAAGCATAATGGAAAGGGATACTTAAAGAAAGAATGGATATATGTGCAAAAGTGAGTCACTTTTCTGTTCAGCAAAGATTGGTGCAACACTGTAAATCAACTGTACTTCAATAAACAAACAAGGAAAAACCTGGGTGTGAGTATTGAAATGTCCACATGGGGCAGCTGGTATGTCTGACTTTTGCATATCACAAGCTGGAGCTTAACTTTCTGCCTAAAACTGGCATCACAAAGGGCCTCCTATCTTATTGATTGAGCTAGAAAATACAGCACCCGCTATCCCAGGGAAGCAATAAGTAAACTAAAAATCTACTGCAAATCTTCTCAATGTATAATTCTATAGACAGCTAAACTATCATTTAAAAATGAGGCTGCAATATATATGCTGACATACAAAATGCCTTTGCCATTGGAAATGTGTATTATTTATTTACTTAAAAGTATTAAGAATTTTTCTCTGTGCTTTGCCACATTACATCAGATATTCATTTGCTTTTTGCTTACTGTGCTTTTCCCCTTATCTATTCATATGTATCAGTTCAATTCAGTCACTCAGTTGTGTCTAACTCTTTGTGACCCCATGGACTGCAGCATGCCAGGCTTCCTTGTCCATCACCAACTCCTGGAGCTTGCTCAAACTCATGTCCATTGAGTTGGTGATGTGATCCAACCATCTCATCCACTGTCATCCCCTTCTCCTCATGCCTTCGATATTTCCTAGCACAAGGGTCTTTTCCAATGTTTAAGTTATTCTTGATAGGTGACCAAAGTATTGGAGATTCAAATTCAGCATCATTCCTTCCAATGAATATTCAGGACTGATTTCCTTTAGGATTGACTGGTTGGATCTCCTTGCAGGCCAAGGGACTCTCAAGAGTCTTCTCTAACACCACAGCTCAAAAGCATCAATTCTTCAGTGCTCAGCCTTCTTTATGGTCCAATTCTCACATCCTTACATGACTACTAGAAAAACCATAGCTTTGACTAGATGGATATTTGTTGGCAAATTAATGCCTTTGCTTTTTAATATGCTGTCTCGGTTGGTGATAGCTTTTCTTCCAGGAATAAGAATCTTTTAATTTCATGGCTGCAGTAATCATCTGCAGAGATTTTGGAGCCCAAGAAAGTAAAGTCTGTCACTGTTTCCATTGTTTCCTCATCTATTTGCCAAGAAGTAAAGGGACCAAGTGCCATGATAATTTTTCTATGTTGGGTTTTAAGCCAACTTTTTCACTCTCCTCTTTAACTTTCATCAAGAGGCTCTTTAGTTTCTCTTCACTTTCTGCCATTAGGGTGGTGTCATCTGCATATCTGAGGTTATTGACATTCCTCCTCCTGGCAATCTTGATTCCAGCTTGTGCTTCATCCAGCCCAACATTTTGCATGATGTACTCTGCATATAAGTTTAATACGCAGGGTGACAATATACAGCCTTGATGCACTCCTTTCCCAATTTGGACCCCAGTCTGTTGTTCCATGTCTGATTCTAACTGTTGCTTCTTGACCTTCATACAGGTTTCTCAGGAGGCAGATGAGGTGTTCTGGTATTCCCACCTCTTTAAGAATTTTTCACAGTTTATTGTGATCCACACAGTCAATGGATTTAATGTAGTCAATGAAGCAGAAGTAGATGTTTTTCTGGAATTCTTTTACTTTCCTATGATCCAGTGGGTGTTGGAAATTTGATCTCTGATTCCTCTCCCTTTTCTAAATTCAGCTTGAACATCTGGAAGTTCTTGGTTCATATATTTTTGAAGCCTGACTTGGAGAATTTTGAACATTACTTTGCTAGTGTGTGAGATGAGTGCAATTGTGCAGTAGTTTGAACTTTCTTTGGCATTGTCTTTCTTTGGGATTGTAATGAAAACTGAACTTTTCCAGTCGTGTTGGTCAATGCTGAGTCTTTCAAATTTGTTGGCATATTGAGTACAGCACTTAAACAGAATCATCTTTTAGGATTTGAAATAGCTCATTTTGAATTCCATCACCTCCACTAGCTTTGTTCATAGTGATGCTTCCTAAGGGCCACTTGACTTCACACTCAGGGATGTCTGGCTCTAAGTGAGTGATCACATCATTATGGTTATCTGGGTCCTTGAGGTCTTTTTTGTATAGTTCTTCAGTTTATTCTTGTCCCCTCTTCTTAATATCTTCTGCTTCCGTTAGGTCCTTATGTTTCTGTTCTTAATTGTACCCATCTTTGCATAAATTGTCAGGGGAGTGCATAATTTCCTCACTTCTGTCTCACTGCAGCTAAAATTTGAAGCAAAGAATGGACCAGTGTTACAGCTCAGTTTTATTTAGGAAGCAAAGGAAAATACATCCTCAAGGCATGAGGGGAGGTCAACCCAAAAGATGCAAAGAGAAGAGAAGCCCCTGGTCAATTTTGGCTCCTCTTTTTATATGCTTTTTGTCGTCTCCCTGAGCCTGCCCTATGTAAAGTGGGATAGCCAGGAGGGTGTTTGTTTTACCTTATGTCCTCACTCCTGTCTTGGGACCCTCTTTTGTTCTGTTTTTTTTCAGGCTTTTCCCTTCTTTGTCTTTTAGTCACCACCATTTTGGACTTCTTTTTCCTATTCTAATTACCTAACAAAATGTTCTCTTGATACCCCTAATTTTCTTGACGAGATCACTAGTCTTTCCCATTCTATTGTTTTCCTCTATTTCTTTGCATTGATCACTTAGGCAGGCTTTCTTATCTCTCTTTTCTATTCTTTGGAACTCTGCATTCAGATGGCCATATCCATATGTATACACAAGTTCCAAGCCTTGTCCTTTCTAGTTATACCCTACAGTTAAGTTGAGTCAGCTATTTGTTGAAGTATTGTTGCTGCATTATGCCAGAAAGCAACGTGAATGGTTTATTCAAGTGTTCCTTTCAGCTATTCATCTCATAAACTCCCTTAGTAAAAAACCATCATAGACTGACAGCACATTTTAATCTTAGGATCCTGGTGCTACGCTCCCTCCTTCCTCTCCCTGTTTCATTCTCCCCTAACTCCTTCACTTTGTAGACTTTATGGTAGAAACTAAAGGCATTGTTGGTGAGTAGCTTTCCTCTTTCCTAGATCCACCTCTCTGGCTGTTCTGCAAGTTTGAATGGGGAAGACCCCAGGGCACTTCCCAATCAGAGAATGACTTACCCAACCTAGATCTTATCACTCTACCTGTCATTTTTATTAGCATTTCAAGGCTTAACTTTTTTTTTTTTAAACTGAGTTAATATATCCTTCCTGGTTTTGAGGAACTTCATATCATTTTCATGCTTTATACCAGTTTCCCTGTTGGGTAGATATTCTTCATGTCCAGAGTTTAAATTTTGATCATGTCTTTTCTCTTTGAATGTAAAGTTTGATTCTTTTTTGCTTTGTTCTTATTTCATTCTATTTAATGAGACTCAGAGGGATGGGGGTTTGCTAAAAATATCATCTTCACTCAAAGAAGGCTTTTTTCATTTGATACATTTTTGAAACTCTAATAAATTTTCAAAAATTAATATTTCAGTAAGCATTTCTCAAAAATTAAGTAACAGTAGAAAAAATTATTAATAGCTAAGTTTGTTCGGTACTTACTGTGTGCCAGTCATTGTATTAATTTTTTATCTGCATCATCTCATTTAATCCTTAAAAATTCTAAAAGCATTATTATACCAATTATATCTTCAAAGAAATGTAAAGTGATGTAATGACTGAGCGGAAAGCTCCCTGCCAGCAGATTGCCAAACTGTGACTTGTTCCTTTACAGTATTAAGGCATATATCCTTTATTTATTTATTTTTTCAAAGATTCAAAGAATCTAAAATTGCCTTAAGTTAGATCAACATTCTCAAATCTCAAAATAAAATTAAAATGACTTTTAAAAAATTGTTTAATTTTATTAAATTCAAGTGACAAGGCAAAAAAGACTTTTGGAGGACTAAGTGATAAATATAGCAAAATGAAACTAATTCCTCTACACACTGTGTCCCTCCTGTAGTTAAATCCCTGCTTCCTTTTTACAACTCACTGTTAATGAGAATAGCTAACAGTCAGAAATAAGTGAATCCTCATTTATATTTCAACCCTCTAGAGTTTAGAGAGGAAATCTCTAACACAAATCTGATGTTTACATGGTTGGAAAAATTATAGTATAAAATTGATTCTTAGGTGAGTGAATAGAAAATTAAGAAAGGATTAAGCTAAGTAAATACAACAATAAAAGACAAGGACTTTAAATTCTTTCTTATTACAGTAAAATCTCATTAATTCAAAATAATCCAGATTTTATAATGATTTGCATGCAGGCTCTCTAAAGCTTACCTTTAGTTTTTAAATTATAAGAATTGCTAAGAAAATTAACTTTTTAAATAAGCTTGTAGCATCTCATGATGCCCAACTTATTATTAGAGGAGGCTGTTTTCAAGTACTCCAATATCATGTTTTAAATTGAAGTAATAAAATACTGGCTGATTTTCCAGTCATGATAACTGTTGTGTAAGCACCTCTCCTTCTTTGTACTTTACTGTCCATTTGTTTAAATCCCTCTGTGTGTATCATTAATAATGAAACAAGCAGCACTATCTCCTTGGAAATATGTAATCCAAGGTTTTTATTGACTCAAAAAATTTTAATTATAAGTGTTTTATATTCTACCATGAGATTAACATGCAATAAATCTTATCTGTCTGCAAGAGAACAGTTTTCATGTTATGACAATTTTACTTAATGGTCTATTCTGTTTCCATTCAGTATAGCATAGTCTGTTATTGATGTCTGCTGCTAAGTCGCTTCAGTCGTGTCTGACTCTGTGCGACCCCATAGACGGCAGCCCACCAGGCCCCTCCGTCCCTGGGATTCTCCAGGCAAGAACACTGGAGTGGGTTGCCATTTCCTCCTCCAATGCATGAAAGTGAAAAGTGAAAGTGAAGTCGCTCAGTCGTGTCTGACTCTTAGCGACCCCATGGACTGCAGCCCACCAGGCTCCTCCGTCCATGGGATTTTCCAGGCAAGAGTACTGGAGTGGGGTGCCATTGATATCTAGATGGTCCCAGTTGTTGTTTATATCAAAAACAGAGATCTGGGGTCACGTGTTTGTGCAGGAAGGGATGAAGCAGGTGAAAGGGAGGAGGCTAATTTTGTAAACTTTCATTTGGTTATCTGAAACATTTATTTCTAAATTCAATAATTCAGACATGGACTCTACTTAGATATAAATCATTATCAATCAGGACATTTGGCTACAAGGTGCATTTCTGTCATTCACATGCTATGGCACCTTGGGTAAACCACTTTATCAATTGAATTTTCTGCTTTTTAACCTCGCCTAATAACCAAGAACATCAAACTAATATTAATAACTAATATTAAATTTATATAATGTTGTTAATTTGCCACTTCTTAGAACTGAAAGTGTTGATGTTTTAAGGAGAATTTCATCACATAAGTTCAAACTTTTATATTCAGAAAAGTTTGGGGAAACTATTGACATTTTATAATCTATAGGTTACTTTATGGTACGACTGATTTCCAACCTCCCCTTGATAAGCAAAATACATGTTAGCTCATTCTGCTTAGTTTTTTTTTTTTAATCTGTCAAAGGACCACTTCATTACTAATGATTTGTGTCCCTACTAAAATGCATTCATGCTTAGAATATTGCTATAATGTATTGACAAAGGATTTTATTGCTGCCAGTGTGCTAATTGAAACTCTTTATACTACAGTTAAATAAAACAAAATTGACTAAATCCAGCATAGCAATCTGACCAATAACACTTCCCATATATTGCTGGCCTTCAAATTCGTGCAATTAAAACCCAGCAGAAAGTTTATCTGCATAACACAGAAGAATTAAATGTTCAATAAGTAATTTCATAACTGTCCATGCCATTTTTGGATGGTATATGTGTTTACTATCTGAGATGAGGATTCAAATAAAAATGTGAAAGTATTTGTTTTAAGATTGTGAATTAAAATGTTTCTAAAATTTTGGGTCAGAAAAAGTATATATATATTGACTTAAGGAATTTTAATTAAGCATATATAGTTCAGGAAGATGGTGATAATAAGCAGAATACATAAAATTTTTTCTCATGGAGCAGACGGTATAATGAAGAGTAGAGTTATTTAACAATTAAAATACAGCTTCACAAACCCTGTGATAGAGGAGGACTTCAGGAGCATAGAAAGGAGCACTTAATTGGGCCTAGCATGAGAATAAAAGTATGGAGAAGAAACTGGCCAAAAGGTCATGAAAGAATTGACCTCTGAAAGGATACCTGAAGAACGGGTGTTAAATACTAGAGGAAGAGGAGAAAACTAAAAAGATCCTAGAAATGCTGGTAAATTCAAGGACCTGACAAAAGGGAAGTGAATTCAGATTTTAGTGAATGAGAGCTCAAGTTAGGAGAGATAAGCCTGGGGAAGTGAACTGGAACCAGGCTTATGTAAGTGGATATTTCTAAGGTTGGTATTTTCTAGACAAAGCAAAAGATAAAGTTGAACCATTATAGTTGGCAAGACGATCTCTAAGCAGTGTGAAAATAAAAGTAAATACATAATATTTTCTCATGACTAAATCAAAAAAGACCCAGAGGAAGCTTATAATATATTGTATCAGTACAAACAACCCGATGAAATAAGGCCAAAAGAATAAGAGCAAGGATTGCCTGCCTCTCAGTCACAGGCAGTTGTATCTGACTCTTTGGGACCCATGGACTGTACCCTGCCAGGCTTCTCCATCCATGTAATTTTCCAGGCAAGAACACTGGAGTGGGTTGCCATTTCCTACTTCAGAGCAAGGACTGAGGCTGGTTAAATCATGGTTACAGTCATAAACAAAGACTAGTGTAGTTTGCGAGAGACTATTGCATTGGGACATTCAAATTAACTTGCATTTCCTTGTACCCAAGCTAACCACAGAAAGATGACTTTGCTCTTCAGTAAAGAGAGTACAAAGATGGTATTGAATGCCAAGTTGCACTTAGAAATATAAAGTAGAACTTAAATTTTGTATTTCTGTATCTTGTAGAAACATAAGTGAAGTGAAGTCGCTCAGTCGTTTCCAACTCTTAGCGACCCCATGGTCTGCAGCCTACCAGGCTCCTCCATCCATGGGATTTTCCAGGCAAGAGTACTGGAGTGGAGTGCCATTGCCTTCTCCGTGTAGAAACATAAGGAGGCACAGAAAAGTAGAGTGGTATGTTTCTAGACTGAAGCTGTGATAAATAATCAGAAGCTATTTTGCTGTTCTTTCCTCTATGTGATCTTTGATAATAGTAAAGTTCACAGTATGTGATTCTATTTCTGGAAAAATTTCTACTAGGAGCTAGAATAATCCACTTAAACACATTTCTAGTTGGAGAGATTTGATACAGGACCATTGTTAGGTAGCAGAAAAGAATTTATACTTTTTTCTATCCTAATTTCTATTTTAAATCATAAGTGAATTGCCTTATGGGATGATAAGTCTCCAAGAGAAAATGCCTGTCTACAGTGAAACATTAAGAAAAAAAAGGGGGCTAAAGGACGAAGCAGTCCACCAGATGTGAAAATCATCCATCCCTAACTTGGAGCAAATCAAATTGTACATTGATGATTTTGTACAAATTTTGACATTGTAATTGTATAAATTACAAATTGTAATTGTCAAGGTTACTTTTTTTTAATGTTTATGTCAAGTTAAACAGTCACCTTGTTCTGAACTATGATTTAGACTGTGTGTGTGTGTGTTAGTCACTCAGTCATATCTGACTCTCTGTGACCCCATGGACTGTAGCCCACCAGGCTCATCTGTCCATGGAATTCTCCAGGCAAGAATACTAGAGTGGGTTGCCATTTCCTTCTCCAGATTTAGACTACAAGCATTGAGCCAGATTTAGACTATAAGCATTGAGAAAGCAAGAGCTGTATCATTATCAATTTGAATATAGAACCCTAATCCCATAACAAGATTTAGGAGAGGCCTAAAATTCCATGTCTACTGGGTAAACCTGCTATTGCTCTCCCACATGCCCACTGTTGTATATAACTTCCTGCCAAAGAGCCCACTCACAATAACAATTCATAATTCAAACTAATACCCACCTTCCACTAAGCGACCACTAATACTTATATAAATGTTCACTATTTACATGTTCATGATTTGCATGCCCATTTCCTCAGCTTTGAGCAGAATTCCAAACCTTTGAAGTCAGCGGCTCCACTCAGACATTGAATCCCTGAATGTCTAGACTATTTCACTCTACCGCTCTGTTTGCTTTCACCCTTCACTCTCACTCGATTCTCAGGCTCTTCTCTGAACATTTTGCTTTCCTGGAATCCATTTGTCCCACCATTATTTATTGAGTCAGTATGGCTCAGAAGTAAATTTCCCTCTCTGAGATCAAAAACTCAGTCTCTGCTCAGACCTTTCACTTCTCGCTTCTGCTTTCCCATTCTCAGTTGGTAATCTTGCTTCCTATTTCATCAAGAATGGAAGAGCAATCAGATGAGAAGGGAATCATCTTTCTATGCTCAAATCTAACTATAATCTGCATACTAAAAATCTACATGTTCCTCCTTCCTCCCTGTTGCCCTGGAAGAGACTGTGCCAAGGGAAGTTCCTCCACTGTGTACTGGATCCACTGACATTCCCTTCATACAAGGCTTTTGCTCTGATATATATGCTATTCTTTATCTCCATCAAAAATATATTCTTTTCTACTGAGTAATTCCCATTACAATATAAATAGGGTATAATAATTTCCAACTTAAAAATAATTCTCATCTCATTTTGCCTATTTTTTAAATCATTTTTTAATTCAGTCCACAGTTCTCTTATTAATCACCTGTCTACAGCATTTGTACCATCTGTTTCACTTTGTGAAAGTTTCTCTCAATTTATTATTTAAACTTCACACTCTCCTAGCATTTTTCTTGATGTAGTGGTCACACTTTCTTATACACTCAGCTGTCTCTTCTTTTCAGATCTCTTTCAGGCACTGTAACTATGTTATAGGGAAAAGTTTTTTTTCTCCATCTTAATTCTCTCCTTAAGTGACATGTTTGAGTCTCATAACTTTAAATATCATTTTATGTTAACTTCCTGATCGATATTTCCAGACTTGATCATTCTCTTAACCTCTAAATTGTATACCCAATTGCCTTCTGGAAATATTTTCTTGGAGACCTAATAGATACTTTAATTTAAATATCCAAAATGTTAACTCTTGGTTTAACTCCTACCCAAATGCTTCTTCCTCAACATTTCCAGATCGATTGTGTTGCCCAAGCCAAAAACAGCATTTTTTAATTTCCTCAGTTCTTATCAGAAAATTCTGTCAATCATAATGTTAAAGAATATCCTCAATCAAATCACTTGTCACTTGGTGACTAGGTGATGGCACCCCACTCCAGTACTCTTGCCTGGAAAATCCCATGGACGGAGGAGCCTGGTGGGCTGCAGTCCATGGGGTCGCTAAGAGTAGGACACGACTGAGCGACTTCAGTTTTCACTTTCATGCGTTGGAGAAGGAAATGGCAACCCACTCCAGTGTTCTTGCCAGGAGAATCCCAGGGACAGCGGAGCCTGGTGGGCTGCCGTCTGTGGGGTTGCACAGAGTCAGACAAGACTGAAGCGACTTAGCAGCAGCAACAGAGTCTAGGTCATTATAATCTCACAGGTAGACTACTCACTATATTAGCCTTTGGTTTCCTGCTTCAGAATCTATTCCTAAGACAACAGACCTTTTCTTTTTCTTCAAAGTATCACATTAAAAAATATAAAAAACAAGAACACAGAATGATGAAAGTAGGCTTTGCATACTCATCATTCCCCTCTTTAAAAGGAAAATATATATTTCACCAGATTTTATGTTAAGGAATTAGAACATTATAATTATGAATATCCAATAGTAAATTCTTTCCTTATTCCATTTCCCTTCATTCTTAACTGAGTAAAAACTATTTCAATACACTCTTTTAAATTATTAGATATTTATTTATGTATCCATTACATATGATAGTATTATCCATGTTTTAAAGTTTTATATAAATTATATTTAAACCTACATACCTTTTGACAACTTACACATTTTTTACTTAAAATATAACTTGAATACTTATTTATGGTGTTATTTATAGTTTTTTTTCACTGAATTTTATCTGCTTTATAATATTCTATTATATAAGTGTTCTATAGGGGGCTTCCCTGGTGGCTGAGCAGTAAAGAATCTACCTGCCAAGGCAGGAGTTGTGGATTTGATCCCTGATAAAGGAGGATTCCACTGGTGGCGAAGTCCATGTGCGACAACAATTGATCCTGTGCTCTAGAGCTTGGGAGCCACAATTACTGAGTCCACATGCCACAATTACTGAAGCCCATGTGTCCTACAGCCTGTATTTCACAGGAGAAGACACCACACTGAGAAGCTTGTGCACCCCAACTAGAGAGTAGACCCCTCTAGCAACTGGAGAAAAGCTCTCACCACAGGAAAGACCCAGCACAGGCAAAATAAATACAAAATTTATTTAAAAATAAGTATACTATAATTAATTTTTTCATTCTTTTGTAGGTAGACATCAATTTTGTACATTTGTTTTTGATATTTAAGAATGCAAAAATATGCATTCCTACAACGTCATCTTGCCATATAGGTAAACGTTTTCATATATTACCATGTTGCTCTGAAAATTGGTTGTATCTATCTCCATCCCACTAGCAGAGCATAATACTGGTTTGCTCTAAGGCAAAGTATATATATACACCAATATGATGTGTATGTGATAGCACTTTAGTGTATAATCATCATTATCAACCTTTAAAACTAGTTAAAAGACAATGTATTGGCTCAACAGTTAAAACCTGGGAAAGAAAACAGAGGTGAATACTAAAAGTACAAATGCAAAGGCGCACACAAAGAGTACAGCACAATATAAAGTCAAGACAAAAGAGAACAAATGTAAAAAAGTTTACAGAAGCCTGATGAAATTCTTTGTAAATGAGGAAGAATTTCAGTGCCAGAGTAAGTAAAGTCTTTTAGCAACAAGAAAAGAGGTGATAGATAGGTGTTTTTCTGTTGTTTCTGATGATTTTTTAAGATGTACAGATACTTAATTACTAGTGAGGTTTAATCTATCTTTTAACTGGCTTTTCATTCTTCTTTTGTAAAGTTATTTTTCATGTCTCTGGCCCATTTTTAATTGTGGGATTCCATTATATATTATTAATTTAAAAGCTCCTTATAAAGTAAGAATACTGACTCTTTTCCTTTTATACACATCATAAATTATTTTTCAAGTTGTTGCTATATATTTGCTTTTTTTTAAAACAAACTTCATTTTGGAAGAGTTTTAGTAGTCAAATCTGTGGTCTCTGTATTTTCTTTCTTTAGCATTATACTTAGAAAATCCTCCCATAGGGGAAGTTAAGACAAATGTACACATATATTTCCTTCTATTACATGCTTGAATATTTTCCTGAATATCATTTACAATAAAATTTAGCAACTTAAAGCAGCAAACATTTATCAGTGTCTGCAGGTGAGGAATTGAGGCATAGTTTAGCTTGATTCCTTGGCTCTGAGTCTCTCATACAGCTGCAATCAAGGTGCCAGCCAGAGCTACTGTCCTCTCAGATCCCAACTTTGATCAGTCATTCATTCAGAACGTTTTCATTAGGCACCTACACTCTTAAACATATATTTGAAGGAGATGGCTATACGCTCTCTTCATGTAGCTTATCAACTTTTCTGCTTATTAATATATTAAACTGATATTTTTACTCACTTTATTCATTGAATATTTATAGCTAATGTTGTTAGGTGAAACACGCTGACTGAAACAGCCCACCCTGACCAAGCACAATAGTAACCATTTGTGTGAGTTATTTTACTACAGAGGGTTCTGGTAAGAAACACAGAGCTAATAAGCCACCACCAACAGGAAGAGTTCAAGAAAGATTAAAAGGAGACGCCACAAGTCCTACCATCTCCCAGAATCCTTATCGCTAGCATCCATCTTGGCTGAACAACGCTTGTGCCACCAGGAAGGACCCTGAGTCAGAATGACTGGCCAAGACAACCCTGAAACGAATCCCATCACTCGAAAACCTGAGACTGTTGGCCACAAGGCAGAACAATTCTCCTGGCTTCCCTGATCCTCCTGCTCTCTGCCCAGGCACCCCTTTCCCAGTACAATCTCTCGCTTTGTCAGCACAGACAGTTTGTCTCCCAGTGTTAGACAAGTGCCCACTCTCAGGACGTGAATGCTGTTCCCCTTCTGCAACAATTACAGCCAGTAGGTATATGTGGATGATCTTAGTCTCTTCAAACAAAATCTTAAAATATTTTAACCAGTCAGTTGATTTTTTTCTGCTATTTAGAGTCTTAATTTCTACCACTTGCTCTTTCATTTTATTTGGCATTATGTTTCTAATTTCTTGAGCTAACTACTCAGGTTATTTTATTTATTTATTTTTTCACTTCCAAAACCATGGAGATATTTAAGGCACATGACATTTTTTGCCAAGTCCAATAATGGTTGAACACCATAAAATAAAATACAGTGTTTGTGCAGTAATTATTTTCTAAATTGACTTTAATAATGCTTTTAATTTCCTTTTTAATCCAAAATTTAAGGAAATGTTCTTCATTTTCCAAGTTTTTAAATTTGAAAATGTTATTAAATTCTAGTTCTATAGTTTGGTAGTTAGAGAATGACCTCTATAATTTCTTCTAGTAAAATTTGTTGAGCATTTTTTTTGTTTGTTTGTGACTTGAAAAATAATACAAGTTGAAAATGTTCCACAGACACTGAGGAATAAAGAATACCCTCAGTTTACAGACTACAAATTTGAGTGTATGATTATGAAGTCAATAATACTAATTATGTTATTCTGATCTTCTAAATTAGGTTTAAGGATTTTTGTTGCGGGGGGGAATTTTGCATGCCAGAAAATGTGGCAGTGCATTTAAAGAGATTAAAGTTTGAAAGCAACTTGAAACAAATCAGCTTTAATAACTGTACTGTCACCTTTAAATTTGAACAATGATACTCCATATTGACAAAACTGGATTATAATAATCACTGAGATTTATTAGTGCTTAGTATGTGGCAAGCATGGGTCAATACAATTCACACACATTTAATCTGTGCACACCACACCTGTGAGCTAAGTATTATTATGAGTTCTATTTTAAAGATGAGATTAACCACAATTGTCTACAAATATTATAGTAATGCAACAATCATATTACTTATTGTTTTTGCTAAAATAGAGAATTACTTAGATCAGAGGTAACTGGAAAAAGAAGATATGCTATTATAATTTTTGGAAAACTGGAACTATGTTTCATTCATTCACTTTTCAATGTACTGGACATTTACTGAGTGCTTATCATGTGCCAGACATTGTTTTAGGCCCTAAAGATACAAAATGAATATGAAAGTGTCCCCATTACACAGAAAACATGTAAAGGAGAAACTGCCTCTTCATTTTACTAGGGTTGTTGAGAATGGGAATTGCAATTGAAAAGCCAGGATTCTAATAATATAATTGCTCCTTTTTCCCATTCCTTTGTAAAATTTCAAACAAACCAAGTATACCGCTCTGTCTGTGTTTACTTATTAGTCTGTCTCTCTGGCTGTCTGTCTCTCTCACACACACAGAGGCGTGCATACATACATCTTAACTGTTTCCCCAACAACTGTTGAGTGAGTCATGTGTAAACTGAATCAACGATTTTTTTTTTTTAATATAGTAAGTATCAGGACCCTCAGCCTCAAATGGCTGAAGGTGAATGGAGGATTTGCATCTCCTTGCAACAACTTCACTACTGGGCGGTACTTCACAAAGTAATAGACATACACACATTTATTAGCAACATGGGCCTACTCAGAGTCAGATGCAATTTAGCCACTGAACAACAGCAAAATCAAGTCATAAACTAATTTTCCTAATCTCAGGGATTCACCCAGTCTCTTTCCATAGACCATGAGGAAGGTGTACCCCAAGATGGATGCTGTGAACTTCAGAGGGCAAGATCAGCCAACATGGATCACAAAACAGACCTCCACACAATGAAAGTGGAGAGGGTCAAGTAGGAATGCACAGAACCAAACAGAATTTAAGTCCTGCTCTGTTGCTCCTGTCTATAAAATAAAGCAAAACTGGTGGCACCTGGGTAGCAATTCTCTGAGTAAACACAGCTCTTGAGTGCCACTCATTTTGCTAAAGAAAAATATTTTTAACATCTGTATAGTACCTAGAAGCAAGAGCAAACACCTCACCCTGAAAATCTCTGGTACACGTTTCAAGAACAGTATGTCAAATGTTTCTGTAACCCATGTTTGCATTGTAGATTCCAAAGTTTTTCCAGATGCTGAGTACCCCTAAGGTATGGATTAAAGTTTCCTTCCACTCACAGATGTCATGCTTATAATGGCATATGTTAAAATAATGATCATATGGATGGTCTAACAGGTTCCTGGAAGGGAAACAGTTCCATTCCAAACTCAGCTTTCAGGTGGCTGCTATAATTGCCCAAGCAGTGTGACAGGAAAATGAGCAAACATTCTTCAGGAGGTCAAAGGATTGTGTCATCAATTTCAGTAAGAGGAAAAGAAGAAATAAAATACTGCTCTGCCCTCATGATTAGCAACAATAGTTTGTCAGAGAAACTATGTTCTTCATAAGCAAATTAGGAAAAAAATGTTGGAAATTCTGAACTCTTGATATTGAAACTTATACAGTAAATTATTTACACTACAAAGTTATGAATGGAAGCAAATGTCAAGCAAATAGCAATAACTTAGTTGTATGTGAAAGTGTCACGACTCTTTGTGACCCCAAGGACTGTAGCCTGCCAGGCTTCTCAGTCCGTGGAATTCTCCAGGCAAGAATACTGGATTGGGTTGCCGTTCCTTTCTCCAGGATCTTCCCAACCCAGGGATCAAACCCTTGTCTCCTGCACTGCAGATTTTTTACCATCTGGGCCACCAGGGAAGCCCCAAAATGTTTATTAAACATAAAAGAAACATGGCCCAAAGGATGTTCCTTTAGCATATTCTAAGGACATGCATGACCACTCCAGTGCTTTGCTTCAAGAGGGGCACAGTGACATCAGCAATTCAAAGTGCAAAGGGAGAATAGTTTATAAGATTTTGCCTATTTTTTGTCTTTTTTTTAGACCTTTGAAATCTTATAAACATATGTAATCATGTAATCACATTGACAGGGGCCTCCTGTAATGTTCAGGAGGGTTCATGTAACTGAGAAGTCCTGACATTTAAGGTTTATATTTTCACATTAAATCTATCTATTGCTTGAATAAAGAGTGTTGATAATGTTCTTTAACTATTAGGTTTGCTTTTTGTAGTCTGTGATAAAACTTCACTGCTAATTTGCTTAAATATCTTTATTATACATAGAACACACAAGAAAAATAATTATTTAGCTATAGGAATCTATTGTATGTATACTCAAGAGTGTAACTTCCTGTGTGTGTTGAGTATGAAGTCTGCATTTTCTTTCTCTAACATTTGCATGCTAGGTATAATTCAGTTAGGGCTTCTCTGCTAGCTCAACTGGTAAAGAATCTGTCTGGAATGCAGGAGACCCTGGTTTGATTGATTCCTGGGTAAGGAAGATCCCCTGGAGAAGGGATTAAGCTACCCACTCCAGTATTCTTGGGCTTCCCTGGTGGCTCAGAAGGTAAAGACCTGGAGTGTGGGAGACCCAGGTTCAATCCCTGGGTTGGGAAGATCCCCTGGAGGAGGGCATGGCAATCCACTGGTATTCTTGCCTGGAAAATCTGCATGGACAGGGGAGCCTGGTGGGTTGCAATCCTTGGGGCTGCAAAGAGTTAGACATGACTGAGCAACTAAGGACAGTAGCATGATGCAGTTTATATCCAATGAGCATTTAATAGATGTTGACAGAGTAACTAAATGGAAAGGGGAACTGGAAGGAAATTTTCTAAAGAAAGTTCTGTAACACCCATAACAGGCTGTGGTTTGTAACAAGTTTTTAACAGATTTTCTGCTGTTATTGAATTCATTGAGTTCATTTTGTCCAATGTATATGTTATTCATTCAGAGTACTATATTCAGAATTGTTTTTGCAAATTTCTGAATAATTCTAGCTCCATTTTTTTTAATAAATTGGAAAAGCTCTTATTTATTTGGGGGAATTCAATCTCTTTATTCACCTCATCTAAAGCTAAATACAGTTGAAGAATATGGTCTCTATTCTTTAGAGAAAGGTTTTACTATGTTTCAAAAGTTTCCATGTATGAAGTTAAATAATAACATATAAGAGGGTAAAGGTTATGATGCTGGTCTTTCTTGGGAGTAAAGAATTTTACCAGAGGTTTCTCATTCAGAATACAAGACTAAGAATGAAAGTGAATGGCGGGAATATGGCAATAACTTGCTTGTTTGTGAAAGTGTATATGAAAATGTTCTACTATGTCCAAAAGAAACATGACTGTCTTATGATTTCCAAAACATGATTGTCTCTTGAAACCAAGGAGCTGGGAGGGTTGGTTCATCCTGAGGGCTGTGAGGGACAACTAGTTACATGCCTCTCTCCTAGCTTCTGGTAGCTTCAGGGCTTATCGATATATATAAGAATTGAATGATTTCCATTGGATTAGGGCTCATCTCAGTGGCCTCATCTTAGGTTGATCATATGCAAAACACTATTTCCAATTAAGTTCACATTTATAGATACTGGGAGTTACAACACTGCCATGTAGGGGACTCAATTCAACCTATAATACCATGTGGCTTCTTTGAGCAATGGCATGTGAGTGGAAGCACCGGTATGCCAGTTGCAAGGCTAACCATGTAAAAAGGCTCCATCTACTTATAATGTCTTCTTACATATCTGTTATTGCCATGAAAAGCATGTAGGTTATTTCTCGCAGAAAGAGAATGAAAGGAGAAAGAGGACAGAGATATCTCAGCCACTAAGACCTGAAACAGCTAAATGAACACACCCAGTCTAGGTGAAATGAATCACAGCTATTCTGCAGATGTGTAAACAAGTGTTTTCGACTACTTAGTTTGAACACGGCTTGTGATGCTGCTATTTTCAGCAATAGCAAACCAATGTAGTTAGAATCTAAATGACCCCCCCAAGTTTACTTGTTGACAATTTTAGCATTTTATTTCAATATGATAAATGCTTATTTTCCTTGTTTTCCTAGAACTTTGGAGATTTTTAAAATTTGTAGAAAGTAAAACTAGTAACAGAAAAATATGAGCAGATTTTTTTTTTCATTTTATCCAGCTAAAACAGTTATAACGAGAAGGGAGAGAGGCATATGATTTATTGTGTTCATAAGTGTTTTCCTCTGCTATAATGTTAGCTCGCACACACTCTCACCCTAACTCTAAATCTGCACATATTAAACAAGAAAAATAAACAAGCAGAGTAAATATTTTATAGTAGGAGATACTTAGCTAAGCTTTCCAATCCCTTTCTACTAGGAAGGATATATAATTCTGAAAAATAGAGGAGTGTGGAATATGCAAGAAGTCAAAATTTTCTGTGGTAGTTTGTCTGAGACCCTAAACAAAGAACCATCATTCAGATGGAATGGTTTTTATCCATAGAACAGCCCTGCCCCCTTGACACATCGTAGCCAGAGTATACTTACATGAATTTCTGCAAAAGAAGAAATCAGAATATTACCTACAAGCTAAAGAATCAAAGGCAACTCCATTGAATGAAAGGGAACAACTATATAAAGTGATAATTAATACTCAAGGTTTGCTTTTCTTGGTAGAGACTCTAGAGATACTATCAGCTCCAATACATTAAATAATACATTTGATTACTCCAACTGAGTCACTTCAGTATGTCCAACTCTTTGCAACCCTATGGACTGTAGCCTGCCAGGCTCCTCTGCCCAGATGTGAATTTATCTTTTTATTATCACCTATGAAAACTTAAATCTATTGATTGTTTTCAGTCTGTTATTAAAATTGAGAACAGAAAAGTCAAAACATAATTTTATGTGTTTCAGTAGGACTTCACATTATCATTATCTGGTTATTTTAACCGGCTCTGTTTGTCAGGTCATTTTGATCAATGTGTATTTGTTTGTTTGTTTGTTCATTTGTTTTAAATTTTCTGGAGTTAATCTAATAATCATCTCCTATTTTCCTCTTCAACTTGCAGGTGAAAAGACACTCTCCCTGCCTCAGTGGAACAGTTCTCTTTGTGACTATTTTTATTTCTTTGTCTTCATTTGTTTCTCATCAGTTTGAGGAGTTTTGTTTAAGGAAGCACTATGCATTTCCTAGGAGAAGGCAATGGCACCCCACTCCAGTACTCTTGCCTGGAAAATCCCATGGATGGAGGAGTCTGGTAGGCTGCAGTCCATGGGGTCGCTAAGAGTCAGACATGACTGAACAACTTCCCTTTCACTTTTCACTTTCATGCATTGGAGAAGGAAATGGCAACCCACTCCAGTGTTCTTGCCTGGAGAATCCCAGGGACAGTGGAGCCTGGTGGGCTGCCGTCTATGGGGTCGCACAGAGTTGGACACGACTGAAGTGACTTAGCAGCAGCATGCATTTCCTAAATGTCAACAAAAAGATTTTACATCTTATCCCAATCAATTAGGAAATGGTGGAAAATTTCACTCTTGTCTAACTTCATCCCATCTACCTGGGAAAAGGGTAATTAAACTATCATGAAAACTTAAGGCCTTGAAACTTGTATTTTTATAAATAAATAATTGTTTAAAGGAACAATTAGAAATCAAGAAAAAGGGCATGGTGGGTAATAGCGATGACACAAAGTTTATTTTATGAGAAACATCCCTCTTGGATTTGCTTTGTTTAAAAAAGATTAATCATTGTGTAAGCGAAGAGAAAATACTATCACTTAAAATTTCTCAAAAGTTTGTCAAACATCTTGATTTTTCCAATATTGAACTTATCATTAACATTCAAACCAATTCGCAAATTAAAGAAAAAGCACTTTTCTAAGACATTTTGCATAGCAAAGTTAGATGTAAATGGCAGTATATTTAGTTTCAATCCCATAAAAATTGATTTAAAAAAAAAAATCCCTCAGGCTCCATCCCTAGTGTATAGGCACTTAGCTTGGCAAGGTCTTTCCACATTTTAAACAAATCAGCAAATAAAAAAATTAGGAAGCAAATAACTTGGTTTTGTATAGTTCAAGGCATTCTTTTTTGTATGTCAGGCAAAAAATAAAACAGCTGAGCTTAAAATCTGGCAGGCACACAATCCTTAATCTAGAACATTTACTATATTTAAAACATAAATTAAATTTCTTGCATCTGGATACATTATGAGAAACTGGATGGAATCCTAATGTAACTTCTCTGGGAACAAATGAATTCCCCAACCAACTAAATCAGCCAAATGATTTTTTTTCCCCAAAGATTTATCTTTGCTAATAAGGCAGAACAAGCATTTTCCAAGTGTAGTATATTATTTTTTGCTACACATTTTTCCCTCCTACTTCTTACTCCTGCAAACACAGCATATACATAAGCATTGAAGTTCTCATAGGAAAAGGTTTATCTAATAATGGCCTACTGGAATATTCACAAAGGCAAACTTCAGCATCCACCTCACCATCCATCCTAGAATCTAGGATACTCAAATCTCTGACAGATAACATTAACTAGTTGACAAAGATGCACAAAAGGAGTAGGTAAACCACAGGAAACAAGTATAAGTCCTGGGTTCCCCTAACTAGCTAACGTACAACAATATCTTCTACATATCTCTGGAAATGCAGTGAAAAACACTTTTTCAAAACACTCAGTAGGCTTTGTTTTGTGTGTGTGTGCGTGTGTGCGTGCACATCCAATTACACAATAGGTCTAACAACACCCTTGAAAAAATAACCTAGAAATTTAAAATATAGAAAATATCAGTAAGATACCATTGCCTCTTAACTAGATTCACAAATAAAAGTAAAATACTGTATAAAGAAACATTCAGATAAATGGCTACATTTTAGCAGTGATTGTGGAACCATCTACCTGACGGTTAGCAGTAACCATCTACCTGATAAATAGCAATAATGCTGTAGGGTAATTTATTAAATAAAACATGTTAGATTTTTATGTGCAATTAATATACATGATTCCAGGTATAGGAATATATTGTAGTTAAACAAGCATGGATTTATACAGCAATACAGTGACAGAGATGTCCATAAAGTTATTTTTTATATATATATATACTTTTACTTTTTTATTTATTTTTTCCATCCTGAGAGCATGCAAAGATAGGGAAGAGATGTATTTGGTTCACCCTGATGTTCTTTTCCTTGCCTCACGGTCCCTAGTATATAGTAGCAAGTTTATAGTAGCAAGTTTATATATATATATATAGTGAAGCAAAATTGCAAACAATCTAAAACTAGGACCAAACATACCAGACTGATTTGAAAATTCACAAAATCACACAATAAACTAGCTTCAATATATGGAGAACAGAAGTTTTTCTGAACTTCTTTGGCATTTTTATTTTCCCCCAAATCAAATTGTACATGCTCAATTCTCTCATGGAAGAGTAAGTGAAAGTGAAAGTTGCTCAGTTGTGTCCAACTCTTTGCAACTACATGGACTATATAGTCCATGGAATTCTCTAGGCCAGAATACTGGAATGGGTAGCCTTTCCTTTCTCCAGGGGATATCTTCCTAACCCAGGAATCAAATCCAGGTTTCCCGCATTGCTGGCGGATTCTTCACCAGCTGAGCCACAAGGGAAGCCCAAGAATACTGGAGTGGGTAGCCTATCCCTTCTCCAGGGGATCTTCCCGACCCAGGGAATTGAACCGGGATCTGCTGCATTGTAGACGGATTCTAAGGATGTTACTTAGTTTTTCTTTACCATAAATATTATCCTATGAAATACTTCTGTGGAATCTAGGGGAACCCTGGAACTCCTTATGGAGAATCGCTGTTATGGAAAATAGTTTTAAATTTAAGATGTGGCTAAGTAACAAAACACAAGTTACAAAAGATAGAAAAACACAAATATCTATAGAAAGAAAGATTAAATGCAGAAATGACTTTTTTCTTCTGTAAATATTTATATTCAATTTTTTCTTTCACCTTCTTAGGCAGGCCTTCCCAAAGGCCTATTTTAAACTGCACATACAGTCAATATTTCTGATCTCCTTTAATCTGTTCTACTTTATTATTTTCCCTTATTTACATTTAAATTTCATTTTACCATATGGTTTACTTTTTTATTTATTTTTCCCATACTGAGAGCATGTAAAGATAGGGAAGAGATGTATTTGGTTCACCTTGATGTTCTTTTCCTTGCCTCACGGTCCCTAGTATATAGTAGCAAGTTTATTTGTATTTTGTAAATAGTCACCTATAGCATACAAATTTTCTAAAAGAAAAGTAAAGTTTTTGCCTTTTGAAATATTTTGTTTGTTTGTTTGATTGGAACTCATAGGAATGTTGTATCTCTGGGAAATTTAGTAAAACTTAGTTACCTAGGAAGCCAAGATATACCAAATAACATCTAAAGAGTATATCACAGGGTTGCTTCAGGGTTGTTTATGTGGTTTGTATAAAAGTTATTTAGGACTTATAATTTCACTCCTGGATGAAAATCATTATAAATCTTTTTCTTAGTGTTTTAGGAACTATAAATTAGTATATCATTACTGTGTGATGAATAAAATATTGCTATCAGTCTCGAGCTCATTGTGAAATAGTAAAAAGTTCACACTCATAATGAAAAAGAACAAATTTTAAAAGTCAGCCAAATAGAAAGTTATCATTTTTAATAATAAGACTGACCATGTATCTGAATTTTCCATTAAAGTCCCAAAGACACAAATCAGCTGGAAAACCATTAGCATCTATTCTAAGTTAATACTTACTTTAAGAAGATGGTGTATGGAAACCTAATCATTTCAAGTTAAGGGAAAGGACATTACACAAGACAATCACTATTACTCAAACTATGAGAAACCACCTAGAAAATACTTTTAAATTATTCAGAGCTATAGATGAAAAAGTCTAAAAAAAAACTAAATTCAAAAGAAGTATTAGCCTTCTTAGGTGAGAAAAGAACAATGACCTCTTTTTATTTTTCCCCTTGGGAGGCATTATGGAAAGAGGACTAAACCAGGAAATATTACAGGAATAAGGAAAAAGCCAAAAGTTTTATTTTGAGAATTTTAAATTTTTACATATTTTCAAATTGATAGAAAAGTTTCAAGAATAGTACAAAGAGCTTCCATATCCTCTTTTCTCAGATTGAGAATTTGTTTGGTGTTTTGCCTCATTGGCTTCTTCATCTGTCCTCAACCCTATTGATCTATTGATCTATTAACACACGTATTTTCCCAAACATACTTTAGAATAAGTGGAGACATTTACCCTATATGGTTCATGTGTATTTCTTAAGAATATGGACATTATCTTAAATGATCACAGGAGAATTTTCAAAAGTAAAAATTTTCTGGATAAAAATCCATAGTACAATATATACTCAAATGTTGTTGATTGTCCCAATAATGTTCTCTTTTGGTTTTTAATCTCCAGTCCACAATATGCATTGCCTCTAGTTGTCATTTCTCTTTATGCTTTATCCCAGAATAGTTTGTCTGCCCTTCTTTGTGTTTCTTGACCTTGATATATTTTTGAAGAGTACAGGCCAGTTTTTTTGCTTGTTTGTTTTATATAATATCTCTTTCTTTGGATTTTCTCTGATATTTCCTCAAGATTAGAACCATTTATCAGAAGGCATATGATATCACTTTGGCTGGTGACTAATGGTGTCTCAGACGGTAAAGTGTCCGCCCACAAAGTGGGAGACCTGGGTTCAATCCCTGGGTCAGGAAGATCTCCTGGAGAAGGAAATGGCAACCCACTCCAGTATCCTGCCTGGAAAATCCCATGGACAGAGGAACCTGGTAGGCTACAGTCCGTGGGGTCGCAAAGAGTTGGAGACGACTGAGTGACTTCACTCACTAATGATAAATACTAGCATCACCAAAATTGAACCAGTGAACCAGAGAGCCAGAATGACAGATTGGGAAGAGACAACTTACACTTTTAGTTCTGTCTCATAAAATAGAGTAATAGGATATTTATGGACGATTTGTGGAAAATATTTATGTATTTCAATATTTTAAAAATACTACTGTGAATATTATCCATTTGGTGGATTTGTTCTGAATTTGCCAAGTCACTTAGCACTTGTTGTGTGTTTATTTTCTCAATTAAAACTATTAGGATATACAGAAGAGGGAGTTGAAAGGGTAAACCTTTTAAAATATATTAACAAAAACGCTACCAAAGAAAATATTTGTAAGCTTTTCTGTAAAGCTTAGGTTGAAAGAAACATTCAGTTGAAAACTATATGGTTGTATCAAAGTGATTAAAATCCACAAATAAGTATTTTCTGTTTAAGCTTTTGTAAATGATCAGATATTCAATGTAACACTTTTGAACATGCTCCAATTTACACAGATAGATGATATTTTAAAAGAGTACATGATTTTATTTAAAAATACTTTTGAATAACCATTTTTATTTGAATACCAATTTGATGAAACTAGGGCTTCCCAGGTGGCACTAGTTGTAAAGAACCTGCCTGCCAATGCAAGAGACATAAGAACTGTGAGTTCTATCACTAGGTCAGGAAGATACCCTCGAAGGCATGGGAACACACTCCAGTATTCTTGCCTGGAGAATCCTGTGGACAGAGAAGCCTGGGGGGCTACAGTCCAAGGATTGCAAAGAGTTGAACACAATTGAAGTGGTTTAGCACACACACATGATAAAACTAACATTTAGGTCACTAAGTAAATATTTTTTAAAATTATAATGATATTCTTAAAATGTTATCAGCATTCATATACGTCTCAGACTGGATGATAAATATAAGGTCAATCTTTTTTTTTTTTTTTAAGGTCAATCTTAACACATGTCCATCTTTATAGAAGATAGCCCTAAGCACTTACAGATATATATGCAATGTAAATAGCAGAGCCAAAGGGAAATAGCATCTAGAAACCAAGAGGCAGTCTCTGCTGAGTGAAGACTAGATACAGGTGTTGCACCCAGTATCTGAGACTTCTTGATCCTATGAATAACTGCCCTGTTATCACCTTTGATTATGAACAACCAATGTGATAAGGGGCTTCCTTTGTGATTCAGACAGTAAAGAATCGGCCTGCCTTGTGGGACACCTGGGTTCAATCCCTGGGTTGGGAAGATCCCCTAGAGAAGGGCATGGCAACCCACTCCAGTATTCATGCCTGGAGAAACCCATGGACAGAGGAGCCTGGGTGTTACAGTCCATGGTTTCGCAAAACGTCAGACACCACTGAACAACTAAGCACAGCATGGCACGATGTGATAGTTATGTGTCTCATTAGCTGATAAAACTTATCACTGTGGTAGCTAAGCAAATTACTTTTCAAACCCTGCTGCCAGAATTTTAGTGCATAAAACATATTCTATATTCGATACTTGAATTTCCATTCAGCCAAGATTCTTTCAAAAAAGAAGTGGGAGACTTTTCCCTTTTTTAATAATTGAATTGACCTTAGAATCTAATTGAAGTCATGAATTGCTTTGTGATAGCTATCTTAAAACTTCTGAAACAAAAAAGATCATCATTAGGTATTTTCTTAAGGATAAATATAAAATAGTGGAAAGGTTTGGCATCAAAGTGAAAGAGAGCTTCCAATTAGCTGCTGTGTTATTCTAAAATTTTTGCCATGCTGAATAAGAAAATGTTCCCAAAACTATGACTCCTTGTGGTTCTAAATTAAGAGGATCAGTAAATAATGAGGAACAATGTGGTCAATAATAAGGCTAACAGATGACAAATGTAGTACTGGGAAGTTTAATGCTAAGACTAATGAGCTGTTAAAAAAATTTCAAAGAACTCCTCTTTTAATGGTTCAGAATTATGCTCAACTGGCTCGAATATGTACTTTGAAAAGAAGACAAGATGCAGAAATCTACAGAGCACAAAATAAAAGTGTGAAAGCATAGCAAGACACCTACAGAAAGGTGAGCCACAGAGTCACAAAAAATTCTTTTTTTTTTTTTTTGAGCTATTTCAATTTTATTTTATTTTTAAACTTTACAATATTGTATTAGTTTTGCCAAATAACGAAATGAATCCACCACAGGTATACATGTGTTCCCCATCCTGAACCCTCCTCCCTCTTTTTTTAAAGCCGTTTTTCATTCATGGACATAGGGATCTATTCATTCAGGAGCTGTCCCCCCCCACCCCTGCCATCAAAGTGTGGTCTCCATGACTGATATAAATATGGGCGTTCAGACTGAGTTTATAGCCATTCTTATTTTACCACTAAGACAAATAAAATGAACCATCTGACTATGCTGTCTGCCAATTATTATTGTGGTTTACCATTAGATACCAATTTCCTGAATTGGTTGTTACAGAAGATTGGTGGTATCTAGTCTGAAAAGCTATGGATCGTAACCATAGTTTCCCCATGCTTTCTTTCAACTTCTAGGCAAAATTAATCTGAGTAAGACTCTTTGTCACTTCTGATTGGTGATGGGGATTGGAAGGAGTTCAGAGCTTCACCTCACAGTGGTATGGAACCATACATTAATCTCCACACCCCGCCACACCATGCCACACCACACCCACTCACCCACCTACCCACACACTAGGACTGTGTCATTATCAAGTGAGCAAATTATCTCAGGGAGCTGTCTCAGCTGAATTTGTCTTAGTCTGAATGCTAAATTATTTCATTTTGTCATTTTCAATCATAAAGTTAACTGGTATAGGCGTTTGAGTTTACTATTTTGAAATCATAAAAATATAAATTATTCCCCAATTAGTCTATAAAACTAGTGCAACCCAATCCAATTACAATAATTACCCCAAGAAATTTTACTGAAGATTTTGATAACCTAATACTAAATTGTGTATATCATACTAAAGTATTTAGAATTACTAAACAAAATTTTAGGAGAACAAAATTAGAGAACTTATGTTGTGCTGTTCTTAGTTGCTCAGTCATGTCCAACTCTTTGCCACCCCATGGACTCTAGCCTACCAGTCTCCTCTGTCCATGGGGATTCTCCAGGCAAGAATACTGGAGTGAGTTGCCATGCCCACCTCCAGCGGATCTTCCCAACCCAGGGATTGAACATAGGTCTCCTGCATTGCAGGCAGATTCTTTGTCATCTGAGCCACCAGGGAAGCCCAAGAATACTGGAATGTGTAGCCTATCCCTTTGCCAATGGAACTTCCCCACCCAGGTATTGAACTGGGGTCTCAAACTTATGTTACTTAATTTTAATTATTAGTATAATAATTTAATTTTTACTAAATTGTGGGCCAACCCCTACTGTGACTTGCTTTTGTATTGCCTAAAAGCTAAGAATAGTTTTTGCATTTGAAAGAGTTATAAAAATAAACAAATGATATATAATGTGGCCACTAAAGCATACAGTATGTATCATCTGGTCCTTTATGAAACAAAAATTGCCAACTCTTGACATAAGGCAACAATATTCAGGATAGCATGGTACTGGCAAAGGATAGGCAAATACATCAAGGGACAGAGTAGAAGTCTAAAAATTAAGCCACACATTCATAGTCAAATTACCTTCAACAAAGGCTTTGATGTAATTTAGTGAGGACAATAATTTCTTTCCTAAAATAATCCCTCAATGTTTTCCATATTTTAACCTAGCTCCCTACCTCACATCACTAACTAAAATTGAGGCTTACCTCTTGTTACCTGTAATTGGAAGCAAGTATAAAGATAATTGAAAGAACATCAATGCGGCTAGAAGGGGTAGGAGGGAAGACCAAGGGAGGAGAAATAAGAAGAGCCTGGAAAGAAGAGGAACTAAAATATGCACTGAGCTTGAGAAATTTGGGACAAGATAGTTAGACTAAGCTTCTATGATAAAGTGACATTTGATCAGAGAACTGGAAAGAGTAGAGTCAGGTGAACGCCAATGGAAGAACAAGGGTCATAATGCAAGCAGAGTTTGCTGTATTCTAGGAAAACAAGAAAACCATTGTGGCCTTACTAGAATGAGCAAGTGTTTCAGTGGTGGGATATTTGAAAAAGAGACTTATGGTAACAGTGAGAACTTTGACTTTTATTCTAAAGATGATCTCAAGCCATTTGAAGGTGTTGATCAAGGGAATGCCATAATTTAGTGCACATGTAAAAGATCACTTTCTTTACTGCTCAGAGAGTAGACTAAATAGGAAGTAAAAGAGGAATCAAGATCAGTTAGAGACAATCTCTGTCACCAGGCATGAGATGATAGGGACAGAATAAAAAAGTTCTTCAGCAATTATATATTTAATTCAATAATCATCACCATTTTCTCTCTCAGGTAGTAGCCAATTATTCCCACTTCTCATATGAGGAGTTAAAGGTCAGGCAAGTCACAGGACTAAAAAGTTATGGAGTCGTTATCAACTGGAGAAGGAAATGGCAACCCACTCCAGTATTCTTGCCTGAAAAATCCCGTGGACTGAGGAACCTAGCAGGCTCTAGTCCATGAGGTTGCAGAGTCGGACACAACTTAGTGACTAAGCAACAACATGAAACAGTGTTTTTAGTCACCTTGTTATACTGCTTCCTGTAAACACACAAACGAGTACCAATACAAGGAGGGTGGCATTTCAGAGAGGGTAATTGCTAAGTACAGTGAAATAAAAAATCAAATCAAAATAAAGAGGATCACTCATTGGGATCATTTTATTTTATACTGTCAAATGTCTTTTTAAAGTAAATTGCAAATATTTGCTGGGAAAACAAAATAAAATAGGTTGGCTAAGAGTGTGTCCTTATGATATAACTTAATGCCTTTAAAAAAACAAAAGCGTTAAGGAATGACAGTCTCTAATTGCATTGCTGCTTTCTTTCATAAATACTGTCAGGAAGTCACAAGAGAGATAGAGCAAATAACTTGCAGTTTTCAATATTCATTTCAGGGTTTAGGCTAAGTTTGTGTTTGAGTTCTTTCTGCCTATTGAGAGAGAGTATTAGTCCATATAATAAGACATGTTATTACAAACAAAGTCGTTATGATTAGAGTTTTCCTATTTAATGCACATGCTATCCATTAAATCTGATCATATCCTTAGAGTAAGAGACACTGGTTTCTCTTTTAATTGCACTTATATTGAACACTGATGTAAGATTTCTTTTGTGGTTAACCTGTATCAACAGTATCACTGGATTGACTTTTCCTCCACACAGAACCTGATTTTATGTCATCTTTTATTTCCATAAATCTCTCTGGGCATTTCCCTTTCTGTATCAACAATGAATATAGCATAACCTTTGTCCTAAAAAGAAAAAAAAAAGAAAACTTTTAAAAAGTGTAGCATTCTTTGGTTCTAACTGCTGGAGAAGGCAATGGCACCCCACTCCAGTACTCTTGCTTGGAAAATCCCATGGACCGAGGAGCCTGGTGGGCCGCAGTCCATGGGGTCGCTAAGAGTCGGACACGACTGAGCGACTTCACTTTCACTTTTCACTTTCATGCATTGGAGAAGGAAATGGCAACCCACTCCAGTGTTCTTGCCTGGAGAATCCCAGGGACGGGGGAGCCTGGTGGGCTGCCATCTATGGGGTCGCACAGAGTCGGACACGACTGAAGCGACTTAGCAGCAGCAGCAGCAGCAGCTGCACAGGTTTGTATATTTTCTTTTCTCTCAGTTTCCCAAACCACTGACACCAGATTCCACAATGATACAATGATACCAGACCATTGTGATGAAGTGAGAAATAGATGGTATGAATTTAATCTCATGAAATAAAAATTACATGTGTATGCAGGGGATTTGTGGAGGTAATTAACCTTCATTTGATAACTAAGAAAATCATGTGTCAAACTTAAGTGCTTTCTGTGTAGCTATACTTATGGAAACTTTGTAATTAATCAAACCTAGTTCTATGATCCATACTGGAGTTTGTTTCTTTTACCCTGGGGCCACATCCAGCCTGCTACTTAATTTTGTAAATAAAGTCTTAGTTGGACCCAGCAACACCCATTAGTCTACATATAGTGGAGCTGAGTGGCAGTCATTGAGGTTGTATAATCTGAAAAGCAGAAAATACTATGAACTTTACAGGAAAAAAAAAAAAAAAACAAAACTATTTTGATTCCTAATCTACACAATCTCTTTCAAGAATGCTTACATTATAGGGTTGTTCTGATGATGAACAAACATTGAGATACGTGAAAAAGTGTTCTCTCAGAACACAGATGACATCCAGTAATTAGTAATATTGATATCAACAGGCATGGGACAGAGGATGCTGCTATAAAAGCCCAGATAATGAGCGTTCTGGCCCATGGGTTATAGTTTGGTTTGCTGACCTCTCTTCTGAGGTGCCATCTTTGTTTTAGTGAAACATTTAGAGTGCGTGGGGGTGGAATCAGTGGATTCAGCAACACCCCAGAAGCAGTCAGCATGGTGTATCGGTACAGACTGCCTGGCCTTCTGACTGTTATTTATTTATTTATTTATTTGGCAGTCGTTCTGATATTGAAGGCAGATAATACTCTCTCTCCATAGGCAGCAAGAACTCAAACACAAACTTAGCCTAAGCCCTGAAATGAATATTGAAAACTGCAAGTTATATGCTCTCTCTCTCGTAACTTCCTGACAGTATTTACCAAAGAAAGCAGCAATGCAATTAGAGACTGTCATTCCTTAACTTTTTTGTTTTTTTAAAGGCATTAAGTTATATCATAAGGACACACTCTTAGCCAATGGACTTTATTTTGTTTTCCCAGCAAATATTTGCAATTTACTTTAAAAAGGCATTTGACAATATAAAATAAAATGATCCCAATGAGTGATCCCCTTTATTTTGATTTGATTGTTTTATTTCACTGTATTTAGCAATTACCCTCTCTGAAATGCCACCCTCCTTGTATTGGTACTCCTTTGTGTGTTTACAGAAAGCAGTAAAAACACCATTTCACGTTGTTGTTGTTTAGTTTTCTTTTGATGCATAAAAATCAATAATACTGGATCTATGCCCCCCAAAAATGGTGACGATGTTAGAACTTGTGGAATTCTGTCATGAAAAAATTATTTTTCTAAGTACTACATTCTACTTCTCATTACTTAGTGTGATTCAGGGCCTCAATCAATCCTAATCTGTGTTTTGCCAGCAAGACTTTAAGGGTGTCTGAGGGATCCAACAAAGTCTTATTTTGTAATGCCTTTCAACCCTAAAAATGGAGGTAACAGTGACATTACTAAGAATAATCTTAGCGTATTTTATTTCCTTACCCTCTCTTTGCAGTGAATATTTTTCAAATTGACATGAGTTTTGTTATAAAGAGAAGTGAGAGTCAGGTGTTCAAGGCTAAAAGGAACGCTGCTTTGGTCAGGCAAGATGGGAATCAGTTTGACTTTGCTCCAAGCAGGCAATTAAGGGATGATGAATTAGAATCCCCTCAAAGCAGGAACCCTATTACTCTCAGATATGTCATGCACTCTGAAGTGTAAAATGTCTGATCATAAATAATAATGTCACTAATTGTGTTAAAAAAAACCCTGAAAACAAGTGCTGTTGCTGTGTGTAAGTGGCACCAGTGACTAAAAAAATAGTAACTCATCTCAGATTTTCTGACTGTGGTTCTAAGCATATAATTTTACTCCTAAAATAGTAAAATACAAGTGGAGGGACATGATAATAAGACAGTATCTGTTGCTTTATCCAAAACTTGTATTAGATTTCAAACATCCTTATCCTCTGAGACAAGGATCACAGTAACTTACTGAAAAATCAAATTGACTGAACTATTATTAAGTTAAAAAAAATCTAGTTGAAATTAGTATAAGTATGATATGAATATATGTTATTATGGGACTTGATATTCATTATAATCATAAGGACTACAAAACTATTCTACAGTATGTGTGTCATATGTATTGACTAAATCAATAAATGATTAATGTTCCTAACAGATGGGTCTGTTTTAAAATTGGTAATTTTTTTTTAATTGCTAGAATCAATAAAAATATTTTATGTAACATCTTACTCACATTTTTGTCAAGTAAATATGGACTTAATAAAAAAACACATTCTTTACATTTTTATGCTTATCCACATAATATAACCTTCAAAATTAGTTCGTTGACAAATTTATGATGCCATTATATTCACAAATGATATATTAATAATAATCAATAGATATTCTGGAGCATCTGCATCTATCACATTAAAGCTTCAATAAATTTTAAAAAACATTTTCTACCAATTTATTGGTATCTGATTGACCTTTAACATTTTTTAAGAGTCATGTGTTGAATTTGATAAACCTACATATTGCAAAATGAGTACCACCATAGTACTAGCTAACATCTCCAAAATTTCACAACCACAGAGGCTCAGTGAGATTTAAAAAAATATTCTCTACCACAGGACATTTGAGAAAATTATTTTGTTTTTTATCTTAATGAAATGTTTTGCTATTTTAGTGCTTTAACAAAATAATTTCACAATAATAATTTTCTTGCAGAGTTGAGAATTTTCTTTCCAGTGGGAAGTTGAGGAAAAGCAAGTTCCAATTATTCCCCTATCCAGAATAATGTAAAGTGTATGTGTTTTGAACAAATCACATTTAATCTTTAGGATAGTCATTCTAGGCATGTATTATTTCCTGCACGCTACTGACAACAAGTTCGAGACACACATTTTCCCAGCGTTGCCAGAATGGCTCACTTGCCTGCTCTGCATCTGTTCGTGTCACTACTTTTTTGTTTATATGTTTGCCTAGTCACCCATATTGGGGGCAAACTAATCAGACATAACAAACAAGTACACAGGTATGCTGGTGGGGAAACATTTTAGAGGCTATACATTTTATAAATTACACCCAACTGTCACACAAACATTGTGTGTGTACTTCAAGCAGTGGACTTAAAACCAGCAGTGATACACATCATAAGTAGCTATGCTCTGTGACAACTTCGCTAGACAATTTATAACTAGAAGTATGAGTGACAACATAATACCAGAACATATTCAGGTTTTAGAAACTTCATATAACTTCCAGAACACTAGAGGAGGCTACCCATACAGTATAACATAAGAAAATTCATAATTATTATTTGACAGTGTTTTCTGTATAATTTAATGTACTGAATAATCCTACTTATTTAAATATTCCTTCTGAGATGCCTCAGAGGCCTTCTGGAGTACTCAAAGTTACTTAGAAAAGAAACTTAGTCTGTTATAATAACCAATTCATTATTCCAGGAAAGCTTTGTTCCCTTAACAGAGACAGAAAAACAAGTTCTAGTCTAGCACAAGATTACTATTAATAACAAAATTCACTTATCTAATTAAATCCAGTCTAATCTTTATCCTGACAATGTACAAAAATATTTTCTCAAAGCTCCTTTCTCACAAACCTTTTATCACTTATTGGATCCATATTAATGTCTCTTATTTTCCCCATACACAAGCAGCCAGCTATGGGACAACATTATTCTCCATTTTTTCCTAAATAAAACACCTCTAGTCTTTATACCTGCTCTCTGAGAACACATATGCGATGTGCTTTACGCTGAAATGTTTCCTTTGTCAATGCAGTAGCTTTAATTGCATACTACAACTTTTAGCCCATTAAAGGCCTTAAAACCAAGAAGCAAGTGATAGGACTATTATACCAGCAATTTCTTATTGGCAAACTAAAGAACATACTCCATAACCTCTAAAAATGTACAATTTTTCTCATAGAAAAATTTATATTTAATGTACAAGATGCATGCTTAATGAACCCAAACATCTTTTGAATTTCTACTAATTTACCCAAGGCTGAAGTCCCAGGCAAAATGGGCTGCGTTTGTATTTCAAGGATATGATAAGAATGAACTTTAAGCTTTCCCCTAGGCTTCCCTGCTTCACAGATGGTGCTAGAGGAAAAGAACTCTCCTCCCAATGCAGAAGATGTAAGAGATGCAGGTTCGATCCCTGGGTTGGGAAGATCCCCTGGAGCTCAGCTCTTCCATATGCATGTTTCTGTTCCACCAAGGTCACCAAGCAGGGGAGAAATAAGGAGGATCCCCCAAACACATGGTTTGGGTAGCTGCTGGGAATATGCCCTTAAATGCTCCTCTCAGAACCAGTTCACCAAAAGCAGTGAGTCCCTATTTGAAGAAAGCAATGGCACCCCACTCCAGTACTCTTGCCTGGAAAATCCCATGGATGGAGGAGCCTGGTAGGCTGCAGTCCACGGGGTCGCTAAGAGTCAGACACGACTGAACAACTTCAGTTTCACTTTTCACTTTCCTGCATTGGAGAAGGACATGGCAACCCACTCCAGTGTTCTTGCCTGGAGAATCCCAGGGACGGGGGAGCCTGGTGGGCTGCCGTCTATGGGGTCGCACAGAGTCGGACACGACTGAAGTGACTTAGCAGCAGCAGCAGCATATTGCCAAAATCCTTAGTTGCTCATTAACTGATAATCTCTTTCTTTAAGAGGTATTTATTATATGTATGTATGTACACACACACACGTGTGTGTACATTTATCATATATATGTGTATGTACATATATGTATGTACATTTATCATATATGTATGTATGTACATATTTATTATATATATGTATGACTGTATGTACATAGTACAAAGGTACATTTAGTACAAATCTCAGTTTAGAGTACTCTGGCATGTTCCTCTGCTTTGCGTACTAATTATATAAACACAGGAGATGCTGCAGCATATAATAAAAAAACATAGATTTTAATCACTATTTCATACTAAACTGGCATTTTGTTATAACTCAGAAACACCTGTCTTATTCTGACAGAGCTACTAACCCCTCTAAGTGTTGTTTTATCATCCCTAATGTGTGCATGACCCCATTAAACTCATAGTTATGAGGATTAAAGTAGATTTATAAAATTCCAGCACAATCTTCACCATATACCTGTAGTTCTTGTTATATAAACGGGGCATATAACACAATACTCTGCCGACAAGTTGTTTGAAAATGTAAAACCCTGTATATACCATTCCTAGTACAGTGCCTGAAAAAGAGAAAGTGTTTTCTAAATGGTAGCTATTATGATTTAAGAGCCCTGTCTTACAGCATGGTATTAATTCACTTGAAAAATTTCAGTAATGCTATAAGGAGATTTTGAGTACGTTTATTATTTCAAGCAGTATTCTTAACCTTACAGGGGAAATGAATGACGTAAGGTATAATTATTGCCTACAAAGAACACAATACAATTACATTATATATCTATTATATACATGATGGATATATATATATAATAATTGCATATATATACTCCAAGCCAGGCTTCAGCAATACGTGAACCATGAACTTCCAGATGTTCAAGCTGGTTTTAGAAAAGACAGAGGAACCAGAAATTAAATTGCCAGCATCTGCTGGATCATCAAAAAAGCAAGAGAGTTCCAGAAAACATCTATTTCTGCTTTATTGACTATGCCAAAGCCTTTGACTGTGTGGATCACAATAAACTGTGGAAAATTCTGAAAGAAATGGGAATACCAGACCATTTGACCTACCTCTAGAGAAACCTATATGCAGGTCAGGAATCAACAGTTAGAACTGGACATGGAACAAGAGACTGGTTCCAAATAGGAAAAGGAGTACGTCAAGGCTGTATATTGTCACCCTGCTTATTTAACTTATATGCGGAGTCCATCATGAGAAACGCTGGGCTGGAAGAAACACAAGCTGGAATCAAGATTGCCAGCAGAAATATCAACAACATCAGAAATGCAGATGACACCATCCTTATGGCAGAAAGTGAAGAGGAACTAAAAAGATCTTGATGAAAGTGAAAGAGGAGAGTGAAAAAGTTGGCTTAAAGCTCAACATTTAGAAAATGAAGATCATGGCATCTGGTCCCATCACTTGATGGAAAATGATGGGGAAACAGTGGAAATAGTGTCAGACTTTATTTTTGGGGGCTCCCAAATCACTGCAGATGGTGATTGCAGCCATGAAATTAAAAGACGCTTACTCCTTGGAAGGAAAGTTATGACCAACCTAGATGGCATATTAAAAAACAGAGACATTACTTTGGCAACAAAGGTCTGTCTAGTTAAGGTTATGGTTTTTCCAGTGCTCATGTATGGATGTGAGAGTTGGCCTGTGAAGAAAGCTAAGCACCAAAGAATTGATGCTTTTGAACTGTAGTGCTGGAACTGATTTACATACATTATACCTGTATTCATGTATAGATAGACACTATATATAGTGTCTGTCTATAGACGGACACTCAGTCAGGTCCAACCCTTTTACCCCATGGACTGTAGACCACTAGGTTCCTTTGTCCATGGGATTTCTCAGGGAAGAATACAGGAGTGGGTTGCCATTTCCTCCTCCAGGGGACATCCCTGACCCAGGGGTCAAAACCATGTCTCCTATATCTCCTGCATTGGCAGGAAGATTCTTTACCATTGATCCACCTGGGAAACCCAATATATATATATGTTTCTATATATAGAGAAATATATATATCAGTTCAGTCGCTCAGTCGTGTCCGACTCTTTGCGACCCCATGAATCAGCACGCCAGGCCTTCCTGTTCATCACCAACTCCCGGAGTTCACCCAAACTCATGTGGATCGAGTCGGTGATGCCATCCAGCCATCTCATCCTCTGTCGTCCCCTTCTCCTCCTGCCCCCAATCCCTCCCAGCATCAGAGTCTTTTCCAGTGAGTCAACTCTTCACATGAGGTGGCCAAAGTATTGGAGTTTCAGCTTCAGCATCAGTCCTTCCAATGAACACCCAGGACTGATCGTCTTTAGGATGGACTGGTTGGATCTCCTTGCAGTCCAAGGGACTCTGAGGAGTCTTCCCCAACACTACAGTTCAAAAGCATCAATTCTTCGGCATTCAGCTTTCTTCACAGTCCAACTCTCACAACCATACATGACCACTGGAAAAACCATAGCCTTGACTAGATGAACCTTAGTTGTCAAAGTAATGTCTCTGCTTTTTTATATATATAAGTAACTATAATACTATACTATCACTGAGGTGCTATAATAGTATTTTGAGATAGGAATAAAGTTGCTGCTGTTGCAATCTTGAATATTATCCCTTTAGTTCATAAAAATGTGAAATTCTGTAAATTAGTTTTAGTTAATAGTACTTTATTTTTAGGGTTTTATGTTTTATCTTTACAATTTTCCTTCTAGCATAATTAGAATGATTCATGTATTCCAGAAGTGTTTTTTGTTTAATAGTACACATATGCACATCTGTACACAAAGTGAGAATAATCTATTGGCAAAATACATCTTCAGCTGTCTTTGATTTGTATTTGATTTTAGACTTAAAACATAATTCAATTTTATGTATTCATTTTTAAGGCTTGTTAAGGACAAAAAATAAGTACTGCATAACTTCATTTTTACAATAACGTGTATATTACCTCTTGATATCTTAAGTATTTTAACATATTAGTGATTAGTTTTCTTCTGCCTCTTCTTACAGAAATGCAAATGCATTTAGGGAACATTGTACACTGGAAGTAAAAATAATCAAAATGAAATCCAGATAGGTTAGTAAAGGGGTCCTGTGTAGAAGATTCAAGTCAATCATGATAGTAGAATAATACTAGATCTTTCTTTCATAAGAAACCAAGTATATTTATCAGGTGTTCACTTCAGTAGAATTAGGTGTTTATTTTGTCTGCTTTTGTATTCTAAACCATTTTTGCTATGGAATATAAGTGGTAGAAATGTGACAGCTATGCTAACTGAGGATGACAACAGGGTAAAGGACAAGGAGAAAGCCTTTCATAATTTAATTTTAAGTAGTACCATCATTTATTTCCAGTTGGCATTCAATTTTCAATACATTCACTTTAAAATACATTACTGTTTAGATTTCAATGTTATGGTAATTTTGGAGTTGACTTAGCTTTTCTCAGATTCACAGATATGAGGCATATTAATGCACATGAGTTCCAGATGACAAATGGTGCTTGAAGTTTCCAGGTCTGCTAATTCATTTTTTATTATAACATGGATGTCTCCTGAAATACAAATGGCATTTGCCTAGTCAAACGGTCATCTGATTTGAACATACAATGTGATGCTTCATTGATGTTTGAACTTTGGAGTCATTTCAAATTCATTGATAATAGTCCGTATAAAGGCCATGTTTTCTCAGAATGAAATAAACTAAGAGACTGTATCATCTGCTTCTCAGGAACAAGGTTTCTTTAATGCATTTAATTTATGGAAAGTATTTGGAGTTAATTTAGCACTAACCTTTGCAATCACTTACATTTTCAAAACCAAGTTTAAAAAGGCCAGATTGTATTGTGTCAAAGGATTCCAATTACGTTAGTTGTCTTGAATCTTCAGTTCAATTCAGTTCAGTTGCTCAGTCATATCCGACTCTTTCCGACCCCATGAACCGCAGCACGCCAGGCCTTCCTGTTCATCACCAACTCCCAGAGTTCACCCAAACTCATGTGCATCGAGTCGGTGATGCCATCCAGCCATCTCATCCTCTGTCGTCCCCTTCTCCTCTTGCCCCCAATCCCTCCTAGCATCAGAGTCTTTTCCAATGAGTCAACTCTTCGCATGAGGTGGCCAAAGTACTGGAGTTTCAGCTTTAGCATCATTCCTTCCAAAGAAATCCCAGGGCTGATCTCCTTCAGAATGGACTGGTTGGATCTCCTTGCAGTCCAAGGGACTCTCCAAGAGTCTTCTCCAACACCACAGTTCAAAAGCATCAATTCTTTGGCACTCAGCTTTCTTCACAGTCCAACTCTCACATCCATACATGACCACTGGAAAAACCATGGCCTTGACTAGACAGACTTTTGTTGGCAAAGTAATGTCTCTGCGTTTTAATATGCTGTCTCGATTGGTCATAACTTGCCTTCCAAGGAGTAAGTTTTTGACAAGAAAAAAATAAATTGGTAGCTGTTAATGTCCGTTAAAAAAAAAAAAATGACAGTTACTCAATGTAAACTTAGACTTTAAAAATAGATTCAATTTTTCACTCAGCATCCAAATCATCTTGAGATTGAGAAAATATATAGTTTTCAAAAATTGTACTGTTTATTTTTATGTATTTAAAAATTCCTTATATAACTTAAAAATTATTGCTCTCCCTAATAAAGTTAAAAAGACAAAAATCATTTAATTTTTTTTACTCATACTTCTTGAAATTCTTACAGAATTCTGATTTTCTTAATTGTTTTAAGTTCCTGCTTTAGTGTTAGAATGACATCAAACACTATCACACTATGAATTCACTAAGATCTAGTCCTGCCCCTGAAACAAGGCTGGGCTGTGATTAGTGGTCTCTTGAGATCATAAACCAATAAAACTGAGTAAATGTCGATTTGCTTTTTATTATCATCATGATTCTAAATAATCAAAATTACACTATTCCTGCTTGAAATAATCCTTAGTTTGTATAACCTCTAAATGTTTGTTGAATTACAGGTGAGTTTTAATAATACATTTTTAAGTTTCATATTTTAAGCTTTAGCTTATTTTATTAAATGTATTTAATAAATATTATATGCCATGAGGAAACTAATTTGAAGAAATCCTAGTGATATAGTTGACTGTCACACCTAGGGACTTGGCTACATATGTTGCAGGAAGGGGGACCCCCTCCAGGACCCGAAACTGGGCTCTTGTCTAACACTCAGAAATGAATTGTCTGAGGAGACACATGTGCTGACAAAGCAAGAGATTTTTTGGGAACGGGCACTTGGGTGGAGAGCAGTAGGGTAAGGGAACCCAGGAGAACAGCTCTGCCACATGGCTTGCAGTCTCTGGTTTTATGGTGATGGGATTAGTTTCCAGATTGTCTTTAGACAATCATTCTGACTCAAAGTCCTTTCTGGTGGTGCACACCTTGTTCAGCCAAGATGGATGCCAGAGAGGATTCTGGGAGGTGGTCGGACATGTGGTGTCTCCTTTTGACCTTTCCTGAACTCTTCCGGTTGGTGGTGGCTTATTAGTTCTCTGTTCCTTACCAAGACCTCCTGTTGTAAAACAACTCATGCAAATGGTTACTATGGTGCCTGGCCAGGGTGGGCTGTTTCAGTCAGTGTGCTTCCCCTTACACATACATTATTTTGAAAGTTTATAATATTTCAAAAATATTTGAACTTTTGGGGGGCAGATTTTGTGTTTTCAAGCTTGGTCATATCATATATTCTTACATTTAGATCTCAGATTTGTAATAAACAATAGCCCAATGGTTGTGTAAATAGAACTGGAATTAATTTAATTCTATTATTATAAGGACCATTTGAAATGATTATTTCAGTTACATTTCTTAGAATTTGTTAAATTATTTTTTAAAAGTTTAAGAGTATACTTTTATTTATGACATTTTAAACTATTTATACATCTGTTGCATCATGTGTAAGAAACTTTTGAAGTTAAGCTTTATAAAAAATATTATTCAATAAAGTGCAAACTAGCACTAACAAATGTGGTTAAAATATTTATTGAAAGGCATATGCAAACCAATCCATTTTCACAAAGTCCTTGATAAAATGACAGAAACTAAAGCTCTTAAACATGAACTTGAATGTTGCTACTCATTACTGTAGGAGAGTAATATTTAAGTATAATTTTATTTAAAAAAGATTTATGGTATTAAAATATTAATATATTAATTTTCCCTTTTTTGTACAGTAATATATATTTTTATTTACCTGATCATATATAAAGTAAAACATAAGAAGTTTGACTGATTCTTTTCTGCCCACTCATTATTGTTTATTGCACTGTATGATTACAATGAAAAATAATTTTGTTCTGTATGGGAGGAAGTGTCAAAAAAAGTTATTCTCTATGGTAAAACATGCTTCATATACTGTTGATAGAAATGTAAAAGAACGCCTGGAAGATAACTATAAGGAAAAAAAAAAAAACTCAGCAACTTGCTTAAGAAGTAGATGCCTGCCTGATTTTTCTTTGTTTTTCCTTTGTATTTCAAATGAATTATAAAGCCTACATGGAGTATTCTTATTTACAATACCTCTGTAGATGAAAGAAAAAAAAATGAGAGAAAGAGGTAAATGCCCTATAATTTGATTAGCAAATAATTATGCTAACTTTTATGAACTCTTATTAGTTTTACATTTCTAATAAGTCAACATACACATTATTTGAACGCCATGAATTTTAAGTTTCCTCACTCTTACCCCTTTTCAGGTGACAGTAAAATGAAAACAGTGGTGAAGAAAAAGTATATTTTACAATTGAAAAGATGGCAGTTCAAATCCAGATTTCAAACAAGCGGGAAGCAAAGTTCCTGTATTGTCTCAACTGGTAACATTGAAATAATATTTTAGTTAATGTACAAGTTTGCTATGAGATAATGTATAAGAAGGTACTATGATAGAAATTTGAATTCCCTTTTTTTCAAAAATTAACACACCTGCTATTTTTACATTTAAATATATACTTACTAAATTATTATCTTTCCTTTAGTATATTATATTAGGAGCCTATATATGACATATTAAGTTTAACACAATTAAATCTTTTTGCAATTTTTCTTAATAAGTTAGAAACAAATGTTTTATCCATTCTCAACACCATACATAAATCAGAAAATGTTTCTATCTATATTATAATAGATAAAGCAAGGGAATTCCTTTTTATGCAAATATGTAGTTTTTATACATTCATATTTTAGGATATCATTTAAGAAATGAAAAATAATAATTGAAATTAGCTTCCAAATGCAGTCTGTGAAATTAAGGTACTATAAATTCTGATGATATAAATACATAGCATTTACTTGTAACTACCTATATGAAATAGTTTTTAAAAGTACTAATAAGAACTCAAGCAAGTATTGCACTCCCTTTAAATAGCAGGTTTTTAAATTGATGCTTTCTCACATATAAGGAAGAAACCATTGCAATACTCAAATATCCACAATTTGCTGAAAGATTCATTTTTAAAACCATCATCATCGAGAACAACAAAAACAAGAAAGGCAAGAAGAACTTAAGTCCAGACTATAGATTATTCAATGAAAGCAACTTGATGGTAGTGACTATAAGAGATTATTGCACTGTTAAATCTCCATTCAAAATGCATATTTATATTTTTCAATTGGATAAATATATATTAATCTTCAAAAAGTAAAACTGGTTAAAGAAACCTTCATTGTGCATTAAATCAAAAAAAATAGAGGGAAGATACCAGTTATTCTTTCAGAGACAATTTGAAGGCTGAAGAAGTTGATAACAATGGCTTATTGAGATTTTATTTCAAATATAATTCTGATTTGGAAAGGTAAGATTAACTGAACTCTTAAATGTGTAGCATAGAAAAAGTAGTTGCTCACAGTCTATTTTTCCATTCATAAAATGAGATTTGACATGACAGCTCATGTATTATGGTTTTGTGAGATATAATAAATAAGTAAGGAATATTTAAAAATTGACAACATTTTTAATAAAAATTAGGGTAGATAAGCTGACTGTAAAACAAATTCAATCAGACTAAGTAAGCTCTGCAAAAGTTGGACATAGTCTAAGATCGAATATTAAAAATTCTCTCTTTGAATGTCATTTCAGGTTAGAAGCTATATTATTATGAAATGCGTTCCAAACACACATTTTTTTAAACTAGACTATAAATTTAATATAGCCAACTCTACAGCTCTTAATTTATGAGTGGATGCTAAAAAGTTGTTCCCCTTTAGGGGAATTATTCCAAGCTTTACAACTTTCATGTTTATTTTGCAATTGGTTTAATTTCAATTAAGAACTCTCCAATTTTGTCCCATTGTCACAGGAAAATTATAAAATGTGGGCAATAACTAAGTAGTCTTGTTTCTGACAAAAAAGTTAAACTTGAATTTTCCAGTTCACCACAAGTGCTTCTATGTGCTCTGTCATATACAATATGAAGATAAGTGATAAATATAAATATTCTGTAGGAAACTTTCAGGCACATTCCATTATTTTATGTAATATGACTGATAGGTAAACTTTTAATACAGTCAGTTTTGAAGCCTATGTGTTGTTGAAATGGAGCAGGACTCTATGGTCCTCCCCCATCTCCATTTCTTCCTTTGCCTTTTATCGGTAGAAAAATTTTAGTAAAAGAATAACCTTAATTAAAGAGCTAAAAAAAAAAATGTAGAGCAAAGGAAAACAGGACAAAATAATAATAATTTAATCAATATGATATGTTAGTTCCTCAATCATGTATGACTCTTTACAACCCTATGGATTGTAACCCGCCAGGCCCCTCTGTCCATGGGGATTCTCCAGGCAAAAATACTGGAGTAGGTTGCCATTTGCTTCTCCAGGAGATCTTCTCAAACCAGAGATCAAACCCAGGTCTCCCACACTGTAGTCAGATTCTTTACTGTCTGAGCCAACAGTTCAGTTCAGTTCAGTTGCTCAGTCATGTCCAACTCTTTGAGATGCATGGACTGCAGCACACCAGGCATCCCTGTCCATCACCAGCTCCTGGAGCATATTCAAACTCATGTCCATCAAGTCAGTGATGCCATCCAACTATCTCTTCCTCTTTCGTTCCCTTCTTCTCCCACCTTCAATCTTTCCAAGGATTGGGGTCTTATCCAATGAGTCATTTGTTTGCTTCAGGTGGCCAAAGTACTGCAGTTTCAGCTTCAGCATCAGTCCTTCCAATGAATATTCAGGACTGATGTCCTTTAGGATGGACTGATTGGATTTCTTTGCAGTCCAAAGGACTCTCAAAAGTCTTCAACACCACAGTTCAAAAGTTATCAATTATTTGGCATTCAGCTTTCTTTATAGTCCAACTCTCACATCCATACATGACTACTAGAAAAACCATAGCTTTGACTAGATGAACCTTTGTTGGCAAAGTAATGCCTCTGCTTTTTAATATGCTGTCTAGGTTGGTCATAAATTTTCTTCCAAGGAGTAAGCGTCTTTTAATTTCATGGCTGCAGTCACCATCTGTAGTGATTTTGGAGCCAAAAAAATAAAGTCTGACACTGTTTACACTGTTTCCCCATCTATTTCCCATGATGTGATGGGACCAGATGCCATGATCTTAGTTTTCTGAATGTTGAGTTTTAAGCCAACTTTTTCACTCTCCTCTTTCACTTTCATCAGGAGACTCATTAGTTCCTCTTCACTTTCTGCCAAAAGGGTGGTGTCATCTGCATATCTGAGGTTATTGATATTTCTCCCAGCAATCTTGATTCCAGCTTGTGCTTCATCCAGCCCAGCATTTATCATGATGTACTCTGCATATAAGTTAAATAATCAGGGTGACAATATACAGCCTCAATGTACTTCTTTCCCGATTTGGAACCAGTCTGTTGTTCCATGTGTGGTTCCAACTGTTTCTTCTTGACCTGCAAACAGATTTCTCAGGAGGCAGGTGAGGTGATCTGGTATTCCCATCTCTGTAAGAATTCCAGGGAAGCCCATAATTTAGTCATTTAAACAAAGTCAACGACCTTTAGTTTCTCCTCAATGTGCTTCCCCTGTGTCTCAGCTGGTAAAGAAACCACCTGCAATGCAGGAGACCTGGGTTCGATACCTGGGTTGGAAAGATCCCCTGGAAAAGGGAAAGGCTACCCACTCCAGTATTCTGGCCTGGAGAATTCCATGGATGTAGAGTCCATGGGGTCACAAAGTGTTGGACACGACTGAACGACTTTCACTCACTTCACAAGGGCTATACATAATATACTGAGCCATGTCCTCTCAGCTGTTTTGTAAATAATTAAACCCTTTCCAGGTGGAAGAAGTTAACTACATGGTGTCCGGACAGTAGCCACGATGCAAGCTGCCACAATTCTGAGAAGTGACCTCACAGAAATGGAAACAATTCAACTCTGGAACTGAAGATTAAGTGTCCTTAAAACCATCAAGATGATCTGATCAGACTACCTCACGGCAAATTTCAAACGTGGACCATGCTGTTTCTTCATGTAGTCCCCTCCTTCTGCTCTTCTGCTTATACACCCCAAGATCAGATCAGATCAGATCAGTCACTCAGTCGTGTCCGACTCTTTGTGACCCCATGAATCACATCACGCCAGGCCTCCCTGTCCAGCACCAACTCCCGGAGTTCATGTCCATTGAGTCAGTGATGCCATCCAGCCATCTCATCCTCTGTCGTCCCCTTCTTCTCTTGCCCCCAATCCCACCTAGCATCAGAGTCTTTTCCAATGAGTCAACTCTTCGTATGAGGTGGCCAAAGTACTGGAGTTTCAGCTTTAGCATCATTCCCTCCAAAGAAATCCCAGGGCTGATCTCCTTCAGAATGGACTGGTTGGATCTCCTTGCAGTCCAAGGGACTCTCCAAGAATCTTCTCCAACACCACAGTTCAAAAGCATCAATTCTTCTGTGCTCAGCTTTCTTCACAGTCCAACTCTCACATCCATACATGACCACAGGAAAACCGTAGCCTTGACTAGACGAACCTTTGTTGGCAAGGTAATGTCTCTGCTTTTGAATATGCTATCTAGGTTGGTCATAACTTTCCTTCCAAGGAGTAAGCGTCTTTTAATTTCATGGCTGCAGTCACCATCTGTAGTGATTTTGGAGCCCAGAAAAATAAAGTCTGGCACTGTTTCCACTGTTTCCCCATCTATTTCCCATGAAGTGATGGGACCGGATGCCATGATGTTCGTTTTCTGAATGTTGAGCTTTAAGCCAACTTTTTCACCTTACACCCCAAACTCCCCTTTAAATGTTCTTGTCCGCTGACTGTTGGCAGTGGGGTAGGAGAGTAGGCCTTTGGGCACAAGTTCCCCTCAACACACATAGGTTGCCAACCTCCAGAATAAAGAAATTTTTTTCTTTCCA